>NW_026642051.1:600000-848678 GCF_028554395.1 Pezoporus wallicus
TAAGACTTTAATATAGCCATAAAAGCTGATGATACCTTGGAATGTGAGTGTAAAGATCTTGGAGAAAGAGCTGTTTGGCACACATAGAAGATATCTCTCTATAATGGCTTATAAACATCTTTCCTTGAAACTAGGCAATATTGAAGAGAGATGATGAAGACCTACTCAAAAATCCATTTAACTGATAAGCTCAATGCTCCTAATAACCAAATTTCAGGCATCACAGTGAAATAAGTGAAAACAGTCTGAAGCAAGTCTTAGCCATAAGAAATCCCACCCTTTCAGGACAGTTTCTCCACAAAGTGCATTTTTTAGAGCTCATTTCATACTGATAATGTCAGCCCTTTAGTTGCCCACAATTGGCACGTGCTACTATCTCTCAGTGCCAGGTACCATAGGAGTAGGAGCTGTGTAGCAGATGCTCCTGGGCAGCAGATCCCATCAGTCACTGAGAGATTGCTTGTCAGTGTGGCACAACTCAGTTTCATTTCTGCGTAGGAGCTGCACCCGCTGCCTGTTGGACAGACCCAATGGGCTGTGATGCTGGGAGTCTGTCTGTGCCACAGAGAGATGAGATCTACATTTGCTGTGTGGCTGGGTGCAAGCAAGTTCATGCCTGGACATGGCTGTTGGTTAGGCACTGTTGTAGTGGTAGTGAGATCTGCTGGGAGAATGAGGCGAGTCATCCCTATACAGCCCAAGGGCAATGCAGTTAAACCAAGGCTGAGGACCCATCAGAGAACTTCACCCTGAGAATCATTCCCTTCTTGAGCATTCAGTAACTTGGCGATCTCTGTGTTGCCCTCCACCTCCTGAACGAAAGATATGCTGTCTGTAGAACTGCAGATTATATACAAGGGTTGCTCTCATGCTGTCATCTCTCTGCAGTCATCTCTGACTTTCTTCTAGTATATCCACTGACCATTAGGCATGTGAGCTTCTGTGACTTGGAGGGTATGAGCAAAATGTGGTGCAAAATCTTTATGGAAAGATAGCTATAGGAAACACAACTCAAATGTTGGTATTTGAGGTTGTAAGCAGCCTGCAGGGACACATGCAGAAGAGATACTGCTTAAACTATACCACAGTTAACTGTTTTTTTCTCATACAAGCAATACCACACAGGACAGTCCTATCTGGACCTTGTTATGAAAGAAAGCTTTAAACTCTGGAATGGCAGCTAGTATTTAGATGTTAGGGCTCTTCAGCAAATCCATGGCAGTTCACACCTGAAATGATGGTTCAAAGGAGCTATCTTTCTTCCAAATAAAGAAAATTAAGAGGACAGCACTCATATAAAGGAAAAAAGCCCTGAAACTAAGTAGAAAGTGGAAGTTGTTTAAGAAGAGCTTTTTAGAAAGCTACAGAAAAGGAAGATTACAATTTTAGATTCAAGGTTTTCCTGGTTCTGCAGTGAAGGCAGCAATTAGAGATAAGTGTGTATATATGAGAATTTGGTGTGTTTTGCTTATCCAAGAGAGGAGAGGGAACAGTTCTTTAATGGATAGTGTCTTCATGGAGGGGGAAAACCATGTAGTAATGATTTCTTGAAACCAGCAAAGGACATATTGAAAAATTATTGCTGGAAGCTAATGGTAGACAAATTTAAATTAGCATTTAAAAAGCATGTACCATTGAGAAACATTGCTAAGGAAGCTGGTGTTTGTGTCTTCAGGTCAAGAGTTTCTTACGGATAGGCAGCATTCAATGGCAAAATTTGGGGTGTAAACCAGACCTAACTGATTGTTAGACCGAATACAAGGCAGGAGCTACAATCAAGTGGAAGGACTGGAAGCCACTAAGTGCAAACTGAAATGAATTGCACCCTTAGAATGGGCAGAAGGGACGTGGGGATATTATATGACCCCATAAGCCCCAGGGAGCTGTGAAGTGCTTTACTTCTAACCACACCACTAGGAAACTGTTCTGGGTCTGCCTGGACTGGAAGTTGCTCTTTGCCCATCACACAGCAATCTCATTGCTCTTCAGTGTATCCTTTAGAGACTTCTGGCAGTAGTTTATTCAGTAACTAAACTTTTCTGCCTACTAATTCATTCAGAACATGAACAGAAAACCAGAGGCTGCAGGTGGGAACAGCAGCTGAACGGGGCAAGGCGAGACTCAAGTGGGTGACAGTTCCTAAGCAAAATGCTCACATTTCTTCAACTCTTGGACTTTCGCTCTTCTGGCACCGTCTGTCTAGATATAACACAGTCTGGGATGAGCTCTCCTTGTAACAGTTGATTGTTGTGGAGAAGGAGCCCTTTTCCAGTCAAGGTCAGCGTGAGCACTCAGTTTGCACAGTGCAAACCTTTGCCTGGTCACCTGCGGATCTTTCAGAACCAGCTGATAATGAGTGAGCCCAGGCAGTTCTTGGAACCTGCAAGATCAGAGCCCGGGTTTAAATGTACTATAACTAGGTTTTGTTTTCAAACTAAGGGGCTCTGCTTGGCCATGAAGCTGAGCTCTGTGCTCGCCTGAGTTTGAAACTGCTGTTACTCTGAAGTCCTACATCAGCTGTTTCTTGCTTCTGCTTCTCTAAGGGCTGGCCCTCAGGACTTGATTTTGCATATACAGTTGAAATAATTATGCATGTAAATTAGACATGCTCTTTTACCTTCATCTCATATCTGACTACCCCATTAAAGAGATTTAAGGGCACCTCCAGACAGTGAAGGGGACTTAAAGCTAACTTGTTTCACATCATATGAGCATATTTTGTCTCTTTTGGCTGGTAGCTGATCAGGAGAAGCATCTTAAACCACTTCAGATTTCTTCTCAGCTCATGTCTGATGGCTCCCTTAGGGCCTTTGTATTTATATCCATATCTGTGTATAAACTCATTTTTAATCTAGGCTCACTTAGATAAAATAAAACATCTCAAATATTTAGTAGAGAAGGGAATGGGCAAGTTTCTCATGAGGAAAACTTTGATTTTTTTTCTGCAGTAGCTATCTTCAACACCAGATTTTGGCAGAACATGATGGAATTAAGGCCTGAGGGTACAAATTCCATTTCAGGAGTGTGTTAGAAAAAGGAGTCTGCCAGCAGAAAGGCAGAGATGGTACCTGCAGGGTAAAACCTGGGGAACAGAAAGGGTAAGGTTGGGAGAAGGGGGGCATCATGATGTTTACAACTGGAGATGATGGAGCAGCCAACAGAAAGCCTTGGCCAAAGTCTCCTTTGAGGACAAGGCAGCCTCAATATTGGTGAGGGAGGCTGCAGGCAGTGATGCACTTAATCTCTCCTGGTGGAGAAGCGCACTTTGTTCTGGCTGAGGGTAGGATGGACTTTTCTGACCGTAGCTCAGTACTTCATCAGTCCTTTCCTGTCCTCGTACATTTCTTTAAATACAACTTTATTTTATCCTAGCTATGGGATTTGAACCTTGGCAGTAAGTACAAATGAGTATTGTCTTCCATGCAGTTGAAGATCACCCAATCAAAACCAGCACCAGAGAAGTTGGTGTTATGTATATGCTTAACTTAACCCACCACTAAACTTCAGCTGCTTGCATAGTGCCTTTGTTTTGTTTTTAATCACTGTGTTACTTCCTATTTGAAGCTGACAGTGTCTTATTTAACGAGAGCATTCACCTAATTTACTCTTGAGTTTCTACAGTGCATATCTCTGACAGCGTAAGAAATAGCATCATTGATAGTAAGTGGCTTACCTCCTCATACCCAGAGCAGCAAAGTTATACCTTATGAAAAAACTGGAGCAAACTCTCTAAAAGGTAAACATCTTGGTTGGCATTGGATATAAGTCCCAGGGGTGATGGCATCCTGCGGCACAGCATGATTCTCCAGAACAAATCTTATGCTTGAGGCATTAGAAAGGGAAGAAGGGGCAGAACAACTGTTTTAAGTAACTAGAGGACTTTTTGAAAAGGAATAATTTTTCAAAGTAAATGGAGTATGAACCTTGCTGTGTTGATATAAAGGTGGTAAGAAAATAAGATACTGGTTTGCACTAATTTCTTTTTAAACAAGTGTAAGCATCTTCCTTTAAGGACATGCATTGTGGGCAACTGCAAATTCAGGTCTTAGCTGCGCAGCCCAGTTCTTCAGGCCCTGTCAGCTCAAGTAAGCCTGCAGGTTGGGACTGCAGGAATTGGATGTCTGCTGAGCAAAATGTGCAGGAGAATGAACAAGTATTAACCTTTTTCTCAGGGGTCAGAGAGAAATCAAAATGCCCTTCCAAAGAAAGGAACAGAATGAGATTAATTTTACATGCTACAGCTATGATTGTCCAAGTGTTATGGGGGAGGCAGGAAAAATTCAGGCAGACAAGGTTTCATTAATTGAGGGAATTTCCAGGCTAATTTCCAGGTGTTCAGGGACCTGACCTATTTCAATTTGAGTAACACCTGATGACAGAGTTCGATATGCACCAACCTTCTATTTAAACATAGAGGAGAGAATTGTTTTGTGTTGGAGCTTCTTAATTAGTATTCCACAAACACAGCATCATTTTGCTAAGGCCAGCTAGCACTGATTTCCTAGTGAGATTTAAACTTAAAATCAGTGCATTTAACTTTGCTCCATGTAAAAGATAAACCCAAAAAGAAAACAACAGAGAAGTCCAACAAGACAAAACCCAAGTCTTGTGATGTATCTGGTTGTTGATTTAAGTTTTAATCTGAATTAGATGGAAAGAAAACCCTGAGAACTGTCAGATACTCTTTAGACTGACAATCAGACTCTCATTTCCAGTTTCATTTGCTTAATGGACAGCTACCTTGGCCATTAACTTTATCTGAAGTGGATGCTAATTAATGCTAAATTACAGTTCCTAAGGTGCTACATATTATACTCACTTGACTGCCAACAGTCACCCACCATTCATAGTATTAGTAAGAGGGAAACACTTTTCATCAGGGACTGTAGTGATAGGACACGTGGTAGTGGTTTTAAACTTAAACAGAGGACACTTAGGTTAGATACGAGGAAGAAGTACTTTATTGCAAGGGTGATGAGGCACTGGAACAGGTTGCCCAAAGAAGTGGTAAATGCCCCATCCCTGGCAGTGTTCAAGGCCAGGCTGGACAGAGCCTTGGGCAACAGGGTCTAGCATGAGGCATCTCTGCCCATGGCAGGGGGTTGGAACTGGATGAAGGTCCTTTCCTACTCCAACAATTCTGTGATTCCATGACAAGAAGCCAAGGAAGATTGCCCATCACCTCTGGTCTTCCGGTTATTTACAGTAACTCAAGTTACTTGCTGAGTTTTAACATTTCAGCTGTAATTCTTAACTGTAGGGGTTTTTGCCTATTTAGAAAGAAATCATCCCAAGCCCTCTGGGGAATGAGTTAATATTTAATACTTTTGTACTCCAATGTCAAAATTTCATGAGTAGGTAAGCAAGAAATGTGTTTAGCTCACCAGTTCCTTGAAGTACAGTGTAGTGTAGAATGCACACCTCTAATTGTGGATTAATTGAGCTGTTTTCAGTGTCGCTTTTCTCTTCAGTTATTACAAAACACTATGCTTGCCTGAGGTAACAGTGGCACTGGGCAACTTCCTCCCAGTTACTGGTGTTTGTATTTCATTATAGTCCTGGGTTCCCAACAAAGATAATTCTGGTCCTGCATGCTGTGCAAATAGAAAAGGAAAGACCTCATCTCTGGGATGTTTGCAGTCTCCTAAGCTGTAATCGAAAGGCAATCCACTGACTTTGTAGCTCTCCATGATGAGCTTTAAGTAGAAAGAGGTGCTTTAAATGTGTACTCTCCCATTTAAAACCAGGCTTAACCTTTAGCATGGTACAGCCTGGCAGAGCCATCTATCCATTAATCATTCAGATTCTCTGCTGACTGTTTTCCATCCATTTCCATCTCTGCCTTCTCCCAGCTGTAGGGGGAATACAGTATTTCTCGCTGTCTAGCCTAAAATCTTGGCATAAATCTTCCTCAGAGCGTAGGATTCAGCATATACTGACCTTTAGAAGTTTACTTGTGCTAATGACAATCTTACTCCTAACAATCAGAGTAGCAGTAAAATAGACAGCCCCTAACTAGATTCCCAAGATACATAATCTTGGCATTTGTGAAATAGTAAGTTTACCAAGAAGAATGACTTATTTTTGTTCAAGAAATAGTGAAATTCTCACCAAAGCCTTTTTACTATGGTGTTCATTCTCGTGAAGGCTGATAATCTTACTTAGCCACTTGTCTCCACTGTGAGGTACACTTGCAGCTTATTTAATCTTCCTCAGGATAAGCAAGTGAGCCAGAGGCTAAATAATTACTGACACTTGCCAGGTACTGTCTGTCCTATGAGATGTGTTAATCACATTTGGTAACTGTTTAGAAACCTCACCATTCACACAAGGTGGTTTTGTCTCCTATTTTTTTTTCCATCAGATGTATCCAGAACTGCACATGGTTTTCCTACATAGTTTCCCAGAAACAAAATCTTGATTCTTCTCTCTCATGCACAATCATAGAGAAGACTATCTCACCTGAAAGGATCTCACCTGCTTAACCTCCTGTGGAGAGCAGGGCCTAGTTAGGAACACTAGCTATCAGCTTCTCTTCTGATGTTGTGGATATGGACAGAGAATGTGGAGGGAGTGATCTCCATGCAAAAGAAGGATGGACTGCACAGTTAAATGAGTTCAATACACTGTTTGGGGATGTTCAATACTGACAACAGCAACAAATGCATCCACGGTATTTATGCATACTTGGTGAGTCTCATTGCAGCACACTGTCATTCGTACCAGCAAGCAGAGGTGCTGATAGATTTACAAGCTGACGCAAAACCTCTTTTCTCTGTAGCAGTTATTGCCAAATTAACATCCAAGTGGAAGAGTTTCATAAACTGGACGTTCATTTTGGGAGCCTGTGCTTAAACTTTTAGCCCCAATGCAAGCACAGCTTGCAGTATTATCTCTTTGTGTATCTCTCCACATCCATGATTGGTGTTTATGAAAGTGAGTTCAGACACTGCTAAGAAGAGACTTCCGAACATATGCACCATATACATGTATATGTAGGTGTGCAGTTTGGTGTGGTAACAGTGAAACTTCTTATAGCTGATCTTCATTACTGTAGCCTTCTAGGTAGCACCCTCATTCATCTTCCTTAAACTAAATCTACTCCTGCTGCCTTCTGGTTGATTGTGGAAAGGCTGTGGACATTGTGTATTTGGACTTTAGCAAAGCATTTGACACTCTTGTCCCACAGAATCCTCCTGGAGAAACTGGCTGCTCATGGCCTGGATATGTGGATTTTTCACTGGGTTGGAAGCTGGCTGGGTGGGTGAGCCTGAAGAATGGTGGTAAATGGTATTGCATCTAGTTGGTGACCAGTCTCTAGTGGTGTCCCTTAGGGCTCAGTGTTAGGGCCAGTGTTGTTTGGAATCTTTATTGATGATCTGGATGAGGAGATTAAGTGCACCCTCAGTAAATTTGCAGACAACACCAAATTGGGTGGGAGTGTTGATCTGAAGTCTGATGAGGACTGGTTGAGGGAACTCAGTGGAGTTTAGTAAGGAGAAGAGAAGGCTCGGGGGCACCTTATTGCTCTCTACAATTACCTGAAAGGAGGATGGAGGCAGGAGGTGGCTGGTCTCTTCTCCCAAGTAGCAAGGAATAGGACAAAAGGAAATGGCCTTGAGGTGTGTCAGGGGAGGTTTAGGCATGATATTGGTAACAATTCCTTCCCTTAAAGGGCAGTCAGGCTGCCCAGGGCACTGGTGGAGTCACCGTCCCTGGAAGTGTTCACAAACCATATAGACAAGGCCATTAATAACATGGCTTAGTGTTGGACTTGGTGCTGGTGGGGTAAAGGTTGGACTTGATCTGAAAGGTCTTTTACAATGTAGTTGATTCTATGATTATATTCTGCGTTCTTTCTGTCCCCATGCCCATCCATCCTTACCTCCACTAGTGCTGTTGGGCTTCTGCTGTTCCCTCAGTCCCCACATTATCCCCAAACTTGCCTGTGGGTCCTGCAGCATTGTAGTGGAACTTGAGTGGCTCCATTTGAAAAAGGTGCAAGAATGACATATCCCTTTATTCATGCAACATATCCCAGAACAGGAGGTGTAAAATCAGATTTTGGATTTAGGATACAGCAGAGATTATAATATTATGAGTTCCGGTCAGGAAAAAAGTACTCTAGGCAGATGTGATGCTCTAATGCTTTTAGTAGAAGCATGCTGTGCGTATGTAGGTACATCACCAGGCCAAGTCCCTTGTGCTGTAACTGCTGCTTTCAAAAGCTAATGAGACAAAAATGCTAATTTCATGACCCATCTCCTGGTGTCTTCACAGAGCTCTCTCTCCCTTGGGATTTGGGAGTGAATTGAGATTTAAGGCCAGACTGCTGTGGAAGTGTGGTGTGCTGGGCTGGTGTAGGCAAGACTGAAACCAGTGCTTATAGGAGATGGCTACTATTTATGTAGAGTGACAAAGTTAGGACCTCTCTGTTTTGTGTAGGTGTCCCCAGGCAGATAGGGCACAAGAAGCTTGGGTCCTGAGCTGCCTCTATGGTTATTCCTCTGCACTAAGGGAGCTACCCAAAAGAGTCCTCCCAGCCCTGTCACCGACAGCCCAATGTGCCGATGGGGCAGGCGCTGGGGGCTCCGTGCCAAAGCCTCAGCCTGTTCCAGGCACACTAATGAGCCTCCAACAGGTCAAAATACCTGCTTATTCGTACATTTCAAGGAACATTAAATGTGAAATCAGATCTTGGGGTCAAAACCTGGTCACTGCCACTTGTTCTGCTGTCACTTGTCAGGTTTTAGCTATTCCTGCAGGATTTCTGTGCCTCGCAATGTCAGTTTTGCCGTGCTCCTTGTCAGCTTCACAATAAGGACCAAGGGGAAAAATTGACAACCAGCACACAAGGATCAGAGGTGGAATAAATTGAGAAGGAGTGGTTGGAGAAACATGAAGGCTTTGGAGCTCGAGAGCACTGAAAATCCAAGGAATTAAAGATATATTTTAGACATACAGTTAAAAACTGCACAAGCTCTGAGGCATCAGGAATGGTTCTAAATTATAGCAAAAGGTGAAGAATCTGTAGATAATGCCAAAGGTAAAAGATCAGAGATGGTCCCAAACTCCAGCAAAAGGAAGCTGGAGGAGACAGAAAAGGTGGTAATAGAACTGAAAACCAGATTAAAAGTTTTCAGTCAACTGCACAGGTTAGTACTAGCCCGGGAGCTGTGGGAAGCCATGAGGTTTTGCAGAATAACTGCTGGGTGTCTGTCTGTGATTCCGGAGACACAGGCAAAATTTGGGGAAGCAGGGAGTGAGGTTTGAGTACATAGTTTCAGCAGGTACTAAGCTTATACTCAGTGCAACTGTTGTGAAACTTCTGTAGGCAATCTGCTGCTGCACCCACCTCTTGTGTGGGTCAGCCACTGTTATGGCATCACTCATAATAAAAGGAGAGGTTTGGTATGTATGGAGTGTGGAAAAAGACAAGCTCTGGCTACTCAAAAAGCAGTAGCCATCTGTTTCAGGGAAAAAGTCTCATCCGCTAGACAGGACAGGGATGGTTATACAGTGTGTTCACTGTGGAAAGAGGGGCATTTGAGGGCAGAAGGGATTCTGTAGGCCACCATCCTACACAGCTTTGGCCACTGCACTGGAAGATTCTGGCATTGATCTCCCAGCATCTGTTAGAACCAACATATTTTTAGATGTATGTCTGCTAGGGGATTTTAAGGCTTCAAGAAATGGAAATTATAACACATCCCTGAATGGGCTGTTCTCATATGTCTCTGGTGGTTAAAAAATAGAAGTAGCTCATCTCATCTGAATTGCTCCCATTCAAAGGTTTTTGTTATGCCTTTATCTCCCAGATAATGAAGATCTTTGCTTTGACAAATTGTCTCTTCACATACACACTTAGCACTAAACTCCCTCTTTAACAGTTATGGATATAATGGTTGTCTGATGCTTCTTACTGTAGGATTCTTTTCCTCCAAGTTGCTTATCATTTTGGCAAACTGGGACCAGCTAGGTTGTTTTTTCCAGTCAGGGTTATTTTCCAAGCTATAGGAGTGCTATGGCTTTGGCTTGGGTTTGGGTTTTTTTGGTAGGTTTCAGCCAAAATGATTCAATCCTGTACAAGAATAAGCAGAGAGAAACACATCTTTTGGTTGGTTGGTTTTTAATGGTGAAGAAAAGCAGCCTTGGTAAGCATTTGGGACGGTGTATCTTTACTGTGGAAATAAATTTGGTGATGTTTGGGGCCTGGCTGAACACTGAATACCTATGCCTATGAACTGTCCATTTTGTGCCCCACCTGAAGCAGATGTAGGGACAGGAAAGGGGAATGGCTTTAAACTGACAGAGGGGAGATTAAGATCAGACATTAGGCAGAAGTTCTTCCCTGTGAGGGTGCTGAGGCACTGGCACAGGGTGCCCAGAGAAGCTGTGGCTGCCCCATCCCTGGCAGTGTTCAAGGCCAGGCTGGACGGGGCTTGGGGCAACCTGCTCTAGTGGAAGGTGTCCCTGGCTGTGGCAGGGAGCTGGAAGTGGATGAGCTTTAAGGTCCTTTCCAACCCAAACCATTCCATGATTTTATGATTAGTACCCCCAAACATACATATCTAAAGGCTAAGGGAGAACATATCACAGAGGTAATAGGTGTAACCATTCTGTCATTCTTACTTTCAAGTCTGTTTGACCCTTCACAGGGTGTTAGTTTCGTGCTCTATTTTGCATGTAGTGAGCTAAACAGGTATGCTTTGTTTAGTATCGCAGTGTCAGGTAGGTTTGCAGTCTCTGAGCTGCAGCTGTAGCTCTTTGCCCTGTCTGTCCTGCCAGCGCCCTTCCTCTGAACCAGGGGAGGTAGTTCCAGTAATGCTCGCACAAATAGTTGCTCTGTAATTGCCAGTGTTCCCGTGGTACGTTTCATTGGCAAACACTGAGTGTATCTGAGGCCTGCTCCCGATGCCAAGGGTTCTTTAGAGCACCTCTCTGTCTTGCTGAGTTCAGCTGGCATTGACAGCTCCAAATACCTTGCAAGAGTAAGCACTTGGCATATAAGGCAGGTGAGAGAATCAGCATTTTATGCATGTGAGGATGTGATCATGCTTGCTTTAATTCACTCTCCAATAAGCTTTCTTGCAGAAAAACAGCTCTTGCACTTAATAAAGTCCATGCCTTCAACCAAAAGGCAGCAAGTGTAATTATAGACTGTTTATGAGCAGGCTCTTGCATGAGAGAGTTATCTTTTGCTTTAGCTGTGTTTGTAGCCTATTAAATTTTATATGACTCAAATAAGATTTTCTTTCTTGTTCGCATAAAGATGTGCACCATCATTTTCATGCAGGTAATTGCATTACCTAAAAATATGGGTATTTCACTCATTTTAAAACAGAGATGTGCTCTTGGAGCAAGGTTATCATCCCAGGGTGTGTGTGTGGTTACATTTGTGTGTATGTGTAACAGCATTTGAATGACAGTTAGTGGACCACACTGACCACAGGTTGAGTATTACACTGTTATGGAAAGTGCACCACCATGATGGAGGGAGGGCAGTGGGCACCAGGGTAAGTCCATTATGGAGCTTTTCTGTGTTATCTGCTGATCAAGTATGAACAATGCAATATTGATAGAAAAGGAGGAAAGGGATGACTGTCTGAAGTGAAAATGCAAGGAGACATAACTATTTTCCCCCAAATCGCATAATCTGTCCCCAAGATAAGTGTGTTGTGTTGGACAACATGGAAGTGTTACACTGACATCCCACACGCCATTTGTGGTGTCCCACAGAGCTCACTGTTGGGGCCAGTGTTGTTTAATGACTTCACTGATGATCTGGATAAGGGGATTAAGTGTTCCTTCAGTAAATTTGCAGATAACACCAAGTTGGGTGGGACTGTTGATCTGCTGGAGGGTAGGAAGGCTCTACAGAAGGGTCTGGAGTGGTTGGATCGATGGGCTGTGGCCAATGTTATGAAGTTCAATAAGGCAAAGTGCTGGGTCCTCTACTTAGGCCACAGCAATCCCCTGCAATGCTCCAGGCTTGGGAAAAGTGGCTGGAAACTGCTTATGGAAAAGGACCTGGGAGTGCCGACTGGAGCTGAACGTGAGCAACTTGTGGCCAAGAAGCCAACAGCATCCTGGCCTGTATCAGCAATAGTGTGGCGGCAGGGCCAGGCTGGTGAGGCCACACCTTGAATCCTGTGCTCAGCTCTGGTCCCCTCACTACAAGAGAGACATTGAGGTGCTGGAGCAGGGCCAGAGAAGGGCAATGGGGCTGGTGCAGGGCCTGGAGCACAAGTGTGATGGGGAGCGGCTGAGGGACCTGGGGGGTTCAGTCTGGAGAAGAGAAGGCTCAGGGGGGACCTTATTGCTCCCTACAACTGCCTGACAGGAGGATGGAGGCAGGGGGCAGCGGGGCTCTGCTCCCAAGGAACAAGGGATGGGACAAGAGGAAACAGCCTCAAGCTGTGCTGGGGAGGTTTAGGTTGGATACTAGGAACAATTCCTGTGACAGGGCTGTCAAGCACTGGAACAGGCTGCCCAGGGCAGTGGTGGAGTCACTGTCCCTAGGCAAGGCCCTTAGTGACATGGTTTAGTGGTACGGTAAAGCTTGAACTTGGTGATCTTTAAGGTCTTTTCCAACCTCGCTGATTCTGTGATTCTATGAATTCTTTCTGTGGAAGCACTAAATATGTGAGCAATAGGCCCCTGTGATCAGCAGGGAAAAAGGAAAGTTTACTTTTCCTTGGCATTGCAGAATCATTTGTATTGTCCCACTATGGACGGTCTGTGCTAGCAACCCTGGCTATAAATAGAGAGTATTTTATTATTTATCATCTGTAAGGGTTTTCTTCTGTAGACATGCGCTGCTTTTAATGATAGGGTTTTGGTGATGTGAATATAAAATACATCACCATTTCTGTTATCTTTTTAATTTTATAGATGGCGCAGCTTAAAACCAGGAACATCAAATAAAATAACTACTGCTGAGAGTGAATAAAAGTTGGCAGGTATGGCAGTTTAAAATAGCCTTATTTTCACCCTAAATATAACCTGATTTAATTGAAATCTAGTGGTAGCTATGAGACGGCTGCTATATCAAAGACCGGTGGCAGCGTGCTGAGGTTAAAAGAATACAGGCTGCCTGTGTCTCTGCTGAGATAAAGTGGCATCAGAGAGAGCAGAGCAGCAGCTAGACTGATGAAAAGTTAAGTTTTTAAACACTGATTCATAAAGCCCTTATGCAGTTTTATTTATAGTTTGTTTGCCCCTGTCCTCCTAATAAAATCTGTTCCTGCCTGAAACCAGAAGCGGGATGCAGATCTTCAGTTGCTGTCAGCTGCTTAAGCCCGGCTGGAAAGGAAGCTACAGATACAGTCAGTCAGCTGGGTGTCCCTGCTGCAATTCTGCCAGCCTAGGAACAATAATGATAGAATTCTGACTTTTTCCATGAGAGAGTTTCTTATAAACAGGTAGTTCAGCTCCATGAGGTCTGCTTAACACCACCACACAGTTTAGAGGAGAACCCTCAGCACATTAAGGCACAATCTGGTGCTTGCATGTGATAAACTGAGTGATGATGATGTTAGTGCCCCTCTCTAACAGGACTATGTGCTAGGTCCAGAGATTTAATCCTAAGAAAGAGTTATCTCCATTGTTGCAGGTGAAAAGTGGACATCTCTCATTATTCTGCTGCTTTCAGTATTCTCTAATTAACAAGTACTGCTCTTAATTTCCATGTTCTCTGGTTATTATTATTTTTTCAGCTTCATACAGCCTAAGCCCCAAACTCTCAGACTTATCCTCCCTGGTAGCTATTGTCTTTCTTTTTCCTTTCTAGTACTTAATTAATATTTGCCATGTTCTTACTAAGGTAAGTCTGTACTTTCTCATTATATGAAATTAAAAGTAGATGAGCTTAGTTCCCAACTAAGAGCAGCTTTAGAAAGATACAGGGCACTTCGTATCTGGATTTATTTTCTTTGGATTTTAAGTCTCAGGAGGGCCCTTGAGACCTTCTACCACCCCTACCAGTCAAATGAATTGATGAAGCATTGACTCAGAGCTATGACTACAAGCAGGCCTGCATAGCAAGTTCTGAGGTGAGCTCCTGACTTGCTTGATTATTGCACACAGACAAAAGCTCTTTATGGCTGTGGGTCACTGCTGAGTGAGTACAAAATAAGGCAAGTAAAAGCTCATCCGCCTTAGGTTTTGTGATTACTCTTAGGAAGATATGAGTTCAGTTCCTCTTCTAAGCCACATGCTTCCTGGACTGTCAGGATCAGGAGGAGCACTAGAAAGGCAAAGCAATCTGCCTAAACAGGATAAAGAGCATCCTAACAGCATCCTCTAGCTGAGTGAACAACAACCTATCAGGCAGGGAGATAGATGGGGAATGGAAGAAGAGAAAGGGAATATATGGTGGTGTTGGAGGGTTTGCACAGACATGCTAAATGGTACCATCATGATGAATGAGTTAACTGTTCTTATGAACTTACATGGATATCTGTAACTTGTGTTCTTTGCTGGCATCATTATGTGTATGTCATAAAAACAAATATCAGTTTGGGAAGGGGAACTATGCCAAAGCCATTAAGATACCTCAGAGGGTTTTTTGTATCCTGTTACTACCCCAAAGGCATTCCTAAGTATCACATCACATAAGCATGTTTCTCTCCTCTGGACACCATATGAGAGCTGAGACTGCCCAGACATCTGTGGGAAGCTCCTTGCACACTGCAGGACAAAACAAAGAGGTAGGAGTCTGTCCTCAGCATCACCAACCCATGCATCCCGGCTCCCTGGAGCCAGGCTGCTTGATCCAAGGAAACCAGCGTGCTGCTGCTAAGGCACCCTAGTACATGCAGAGCCTCACTGGGAGTCACATGAGTTCTTAATGCTGCTGTTTATGTAACAGTAACTTGAAAGGGTTTCAGATAACCAGATTAGTAAATGGAGACTGTAAAGTGTGCCTGAGAATGGGTTAGACCAAAGGGCTGTCTCTGATGATGGTCACAAGTGGATGTATAGGGAAGAACATATGGCAGTGCTTCCATGTTGACACCCTCTGAGCTTCCAGCAGTCTGTATCTCAGAATCTCTCCAGTGCTGTCTGTGCTTAATAGCTATGTAAAATTCCCACTGATGTTAAGGGGAGTTTGAGAAAAGAGATTCCAGCCATCCTTACTGAGCTAACAAAGATAATTTTGCAGTTCTTCTCTGCATTTGGCTATCTCCAGTTCTGCTTTTCATATACAAAATCAGCATTTAAGAAGATGCCATCAAAACTTCCAAATCCATTTGGATAGAATGCTTAATCAAAACCCATAAAGGCAGAAAAAGAGGGCTTTCTCTTGTGGGCTATGCTGCATCTCTTGAAGAGTACATTTATTATGCTACTTTTTGGAGGGAAGGGTTTTCAGCTCCTTCTCAATAGATAGTTTTCAACAGTTCATTTCACAAAACATTAGGAAAGAAATATTTGGGGGAAATTGTATTTTTCTCCCTTAAAATTGAGTTATGGGCAGGGTGTTTGCCAGCTCATTTTTCTTGTTTGTGTGAAACAGACTTTTTTGAGTTGAGGAAAATGAGCAATAGGAGAAGGGAGGAAATTGCCTAAGCCTAATATAAGAAGGTTAGGTACTATACCGGTGTAATTTATAAGGATTTCAGATATTGCTGTGCTTTGATACCCAGGAAGGCCATTGTGGACACACTGCATGGCGTTCTCACCTTGTGACCCATCAAGGCAATGACAGCCATAGATGGGTCAACTTTTATGTGCCTTGAGGACATTGGGAGCAACAGCGGCTGTTAAATGAACAACTCTAGATTCTGATATTAGCTTTTGTAATTGAACTTGAGCTATCAGGCTGGTGTTTGTAATGTAGATGTTAGAGACACAGCCTCATTAGCAGAGCCCATACCATGTATGAGGACTTAGGGGCTCACTGCAGGGTCATCGGCACATTCATTCACATAGTGGAGGACCGTAGGAGAATAGTAGTCTTTTAGAATTATATTCCTGGTGGATGCTGCATAGTCTCTTGTTTCCACCAGGCTGGAGTTAGGAAGGACAGGCAGTCTGAGACTGCAGATGGCTCTGGCACTGGATCAGTCTCCTTCCAAGCATGGATACACTGGAATCTAGTACAAGCCATCACTTGGTTAAGCAAATGCATGCAGTTTCTATTAGTGTTTTTGAGTATGTCCCAAAAATATATCTTTCTCACTGATCAGTAAGCATAACAGGTTCCTTATACTTGGTTGCTTTAGAGTTTATGAACCTGGTTAATGTTACAAAACCAAGGGCCAAAAAAGCACAGAGAGGAAGCATTTTCTTATGGAAATCTGGGAGGACAGCAAGGCTTCAGTAGAGCTTCACTGTAGGAGCTAATCTTTATTTTCTTGAATTCAGAAGACATGAGCTATGTCTTGAAAATTCATAAAGAATAATTTCTTTAGTCATATTTTTTAAGAAGAAATTCTTCTCTTATCAATTGCATATTCCATTAGGAAACTCCATGCCTAATTGCTTTGATTTAATAACAAATTCTCATACCAAAGATATATCGTTTATATATATCGCATCAACAAATAGTATTTGTTAGGTGCTGCTGCATTGAAGGGGGGAGGGAACATAGCACATTAGGCCTCTTGGTTTGCAAATCCATTTCTAAATCCAAAGTTGACGTTTTGAGGCTGCTTTATAAAGGAAGGGGTATTCTGTTTCATTTGCAGTCAGAAAGACAGTCTCTGTCAGTCCATAATTAGTTTTATATACACCTAATATTAGGAAGAAACTCATACGGTCCTCTTCTTGGGGAAAATGAAGAGTAATTTGTGGATGAGCTGTCATTGAAAGAACTGAAAGCTAGAAAATCTGGCCCTGATTTTAATCTGAAACCCAATCCTGTTTTAAAATCATTTAAGGGTGCAAACATCAGGTTGGAGAACACTGCGGAAGTATATTTCTTATACTGTAAGCTTTGTTTTTCCCAAATCTTTTTCCTTTAGGTCTGGCAGGGAAAAATCAGGAGACTGGGAAAAGACTAGTATGGATAGAGCAGAACACAACAGCCACAAACAATCCAACAGTTGATAATGTAATTTCATACTCACTAGACTGCAGAGGCATTGCAGGCTGTGGGGAGAATAATCTGAGAAGGGTGTTGGCTTGGCAATGATAACATCAGAGCTGGAAGAGAGGTCTGGCAGCTTTCTGAAAGTAGGTGTGTGTCCTTCCTTCTCCCTCTCTTTCTCTACTCAATATAGATTAAAGTGACCTCTGGAGAGAAGCTCTCCTGAACACCCCCCCCCCCCCCAAGTCATTCTGCAGTGTAGTTTTTATTTGCACAATATGTGAAAGGAGAGCTCATATTAAATTCCAGGAGCTTCAGAAAAGTTTGCCTGTTCCTTAAAAAAAGAAACAGAAAGAAAAAAAGGCTATTTGATTTTAAAGCTGGAGCCTCTTTCATGGGCCCATGATCTCATGAGTTCTTTGGCTGGCCTGTGACCTCTCAACCTTGCACTACATGTTTCTTTTCTAAATTAGCCCATGTTGAGACATCAATGGAGGAATATCAATGTTGTTATAAAAGGCATCATTCTCTCCCAAAAATGTCAGTGTGAGTGAGTCATTGCATCTAACTGCCTTGCTTTTGTAAGGCAGCAAGGAAGGTTTGAAAGTGTGATCCAGGGTCCTCTGGTCCACCAACTTCTATTTAAAATGCTCTAAAAAGCAATGTCCCAGGCATCTGCTACAACAGAGGCAAAGGAACTAAGCTTTGCTCCTTTAGCTGTAGAAGAAAAGTCCTGCCTAAGGCAAAACTATAGGCGTGATATAAAAACACAGATATTGCAAACAATTTATTTTCAAGGTTGTGCTCAAAAGTAGCACTGTAAAAACCAACCAATAGAAAACCCTTTCAGAAAGAACTCGGTGTCCTGGCTAGTTCTATCATTTCTAACACCCAGTGGCTCTGCATCTTCTTGTATTCGTGCTCTCTGGTTTGTAGCAGGT
The DNA here is from genome assembly GCF_028554395.1 of Pezoporus wallicus. Classification (NCBI taxonomy): domain Eukaryota; kingdom Metazoa; phylum Chordata; class Aves; order Psittaciformes; family Psittacidae; genus Pezoporus; species Pezoporus wallicus. The sequence continues at coordinate 617,977 of NW_026642051.1, forward strand.
TGAGAAAATCCGATTAAGAGCTCTATTTTTAATCTTAAGAAGATGGGTTTGCGTTGTCTGGTGTCTTGAAAAATTCAACCCTGGATGTTTATGTGGTCCTGACCAAAGAACCAGTAGCCAGAGGGCCTGTAGTGGCGCATGAGGATGTTGGATTATAATGGTGTTTAATCCTTAGCCAGGATAAATGGGTGTCCCTTCACTGGCATCACACTGTCTTCTGAGAGCTTGCTCTTTGAGCACCCTTAAAGTTATGTAGCCACAGCAGATTCATACACTGTATTGTATAATGCATAGATATTAAAATGAATAATATTCTGGCCCAAATCCACTCCAGCTGTAACTCTACTTGTGTACACTTACCTCAGAAGTGAAGCTGGCACACATCAAAAACTGTGTGTCATCTGGTAATTACCTTACCAAGACTGCAGAGAAAAAGGCATAGGAAGGATACGTTCCCAAACTCCAAGTTGGGTTTTGACCCCTGTATGTGAAAGGCTGCTTGACATCCATGGTTAGCTGTCCTGCCAGCAAGCTGGTCTAACCCTGCTTTGCCTGCACTTCTGCCTGACACTACTCAGCACTGGGTGTTCGTCACACCGGAAAGCCTGGAGGGTGAGAGCCTCTCCTCACAACCAGAGGTGGCCAGTGCTTTGCAGTACAACCTTGTCAGTGCTTCCTTGTAGTCACTTTCTCTAGAAAACCAGGTTATGTTGCACCTAACCAGATGTGAGGGGAAAAATAAACACTTGAGCAGAATGCAAGATAATTGTATTAATTCATCTAAGTGCTTTAGTCTGTCGTGTTTAGTGTAGCAACAGCTGAGGATAAAGTGTCAGCTGAGAAGTTCCATTAGCATTGCCAGATGCCTGTATTGCCACTCCACACATTTCTTCCTTCATGGCTGTAACTTTTGTTTCTCACAGAAACCTGGGATGTCTATCCCACTTCCATGTGCCTCGAACCAATGCTCAGGAATGTAGTTCAGCTAGTATTCATGGGAGCAGAGTGTGCTCCTACTTGCAGTTTTCTTACACCAGTGTCCAGGACTGACAGTGAGAATGAGGGGAGATTTTTACTTGAAAAATCCCTTTCAAAACTAGTCAGCTCTGGATGTAACCTCTTGAATAATAAGAGAAAGTCAGCGATTGCAATGTCGAAGTGGGAGAAATCTACATATTCCAGCATGCCACTGCAGAGATGACACATTTCTAACCATTTGGGGGCCAATTTTAAGCCATTTCATGCTATTGCGCTAAGTTCTGCTTATCAAACATAAATCAGATTCAGTGTCATCTCCATGTTCTTTGTTCATTGTTGGCTATGTTTTGGGGAGCTGGGAGTGGGAAAAGCTTTATTGAAAGTAGTGGACAGAAAGAATGAAATGTACTTCCTGGGGCAGACCAAATTAGCAGCCATTTCTTTAATGAGTTTATGGCATTTGTTTAATTTTTTTGGCCTTTAAGACTTCTTTCTACTGGGAAATCTCTGACTCACATATATAATACAAGTTCAGTCCTGCAAGGTGGCGTCGTTTGTAAGAGGTCATTAAAGCAATACATTCCTTTAAGTCGCCGCTGTAACATTGGGTTGTTCAATTCAAAACACAGCACAGAGTGGTAATTACCTGCATTATCCAGATTCTCTGCCTGAAATTCTTTAGCTGTTCATAGTCTCCCTCTGCAGAGTACTAGCAACACACAGGGGGAATTAAGCATTGCATTCAAAGAATCTGTTCCACCAAAGTATCAAGCATCCCACTGGCCAAGCCTTGGTATATACTGCTACACTTGCTCCCAATGCAGCCTCTCTTCCTCTTCTCCTCAGCAGCCAGAATTGTGTTCATCATTCCTCTGGGGCCTGAAACTGGCTCACTCAAGACCTGGGGAGGATCATCAAATCATGGGTTGGAAGGGACCTTAAAACTCATCCAGTTGCAACCCCCTGCCACGGGCAGGGACACCTTCCAACACCTTCCTCTCGAGCAGGTTGCTCCAAGCCCCATCCAGCCTGGCCTTGAACACTGTCAGGGATGGGGCAGCCACAGCTTCTCTGGGCACCCTGTCCAGGATCCCCAGCTCTGTACATCTATTGAGCAATACTCTTGATCTGAACACACAGATCCCAACAAGTCTTGGCATTTCTGTAAAGCAAATGGCTTCTTACGAAGTCCACTGGGATTGAACTGGGTTTGTTAGCTGTACATAGATGTTCCAGCAATTCAAAGGGACTCATCTGGTGTTTTCGGTGACCAAAACAACCTGACAGGTGCTTCCTGCACATGTCAGAAGAGGGTCATGGGGCAATGTGTGCAAAGTGGTACAGCAGGTGCTGGATTTCTACTGAATGAAGAGCCAGTGAAGAAGTAAGCAGCTGTAGATAGCAAGGTGTAATCTAGTAAATCCTCTGAGTAACTTAATTAGATTTGATTCAGCAAAATACACACGTTCAGCTTCTGCTGAACTTCAGCCAGTGCTGGGGGCAGGGCAGGGACCACAGGGAGAGCCTTCATGGATACTGCAGAAGACAGGTAAATCATAGATTCAAAGAAACAGGTGGAAAAGGTACCGAGATACTCCTACTTCGATGAACATTTTTCATCTAAAGGTGCCAGATTTTCTGATCTTTCCACAGAATCAGAAGCAGCATAAGACTGGCTAAGGGAAAGGTGCTGGGGGTTTCTTTACACAGCATTGCTGAGAGGAAGTTGTAGCCCACATAGGCTCTGCCCATCTCTTTTTCCCTCCCCACTCTGTGTGAGCTCTGTACTTGACACAATAGTGAAAAGGGTGGAAACACCAGTGAATCCAAGTAGGAACGCCCTCTACTTTTATGTAGCATCAAAGATATGATGCGATTTAATATGCTTATCTGGTTTTGCTGTCAGAATCCAGGTTGCTGCAGCTCAGCATAGGTCCATTTTGGAAGCAGCTGGAGTTCTGGTGGGTGTAATTGCATTGCTGCCTGTTCTATCCTTGATTTGCATCCATATAGAAAAGAAAAAAGAGGTATGTCCACTGCCTTGTGAAACTTTTGGGAAGTGCTGAAGAAATGAAACAAGTTGAGGTTGTACAAAGCCTCTCTTCACTTCTTTATTAAAGGGTAGCGTTACCCACTTGCGCCAGATTATTTGGCTCCTCTTCATCATTCTTATACATAGTGCTTGGATCAGCTTTTCAGTGGGCAGCACTTTCTGTCAGATTGTCAAGAGGTGATCCCCACAGCAGGATGGATTTCCTGTCTTCCTCTAACTATCTTGCTGGCTGGCTGGCTGTGTGCTTTTTTCCTCCTCTGCATTTTATCTACTCATCTTTGTGTTTTGCTGTGCTTTTCCTTATCTTCCCTAGTTCTAGCTCTTTCTGCCCACTGTTGGACAAACTTTTGTTCACTTTTTGCAATGCTCCATTCTTTTAACCAAGAATGTTCAGGAAGTGGATTTGATCCTCAAATACACACAGAACACAGATGCCAGAAATACACTTTCATCATGGTGCTTTAAAGACGTTTATTTCAATTTGCTTAGAGTGTACCTACCTCAATCCTGCACGTCCATACAAACAAATAGATATGCCTCTTAATTTAAGATTGGCTTTCTCGGGTTTGGATCCTCTCTAGACTTGCAGATAGCTTCTCTGTTGAAGAGCTTGTATCAGCTCGGGTTTATTTTTAATCTGCCTACTTATAAGCTTCTATTTGTGATAGTACGTGAGCATCTCACAGGCAGGTGGTCAGGTAAGAAGTACCTCTTATCCCTCTTTAGGAAGTGAGTGAACTGATGATGGTCACTTTGTCACAGAGGTTTATGACAGAGCCTGGACTTCAGTTCCAGCTCCTGCACTGGGCTTGGGAGCTAGCAGTGTGCTGTGTTCTGGCAGTGGGTAACTTGGTGTTTCACCATGGGAATAGCAGAGTGCTTGCTGCAGTCCCTCAGGATTTTGTCAGGAGTGAGATGACTTCAGTCCCTGCTGCAGGTGCTGTTGTCACCCAGCTTGGGGAAGTGAGATATACAGGAAGAAGGGAAATACTTTGGTCTGTGAAATGATCTGTAGCTCAGGGGCTGGTTCCAAATCCAAGGGTTTCAGTTCCAGTTCTTTCCCTGCCAGCAGTTATTTCTGTACGATTGCAGAGGGCTTCATGCTACAACCTTGAGGTGTAGCTGTAGCTCACAGAGAGCTTCTCTGAGGTCACTTGGAGAGAGAGCAAGCTCTCGATATAGAGTGACAGCAAGGATCCAAACTCAGGCTTGGACAAGGAAAGGGAAAAATTAGGTACTGCTTTGGTCCCCTGTGCCACCCTGCATCATTCTGTAGCAGCCAGCCCAGATAAAGAGGTTTATGACTCTGCCTTTCTTCTCTATCAAGTACTTTGTCTCTTTGGAGTTTGCATTCCTGCAGTTCATTCCCCTCAACAGGCCCAAGTGAGAGTGTTATTAATGGTGTGTCTGTGAGTATCTGATTTTCCCTGTTTGGTTTTCCAGGAGGAGGAACCAAGATCCTGATGTTCCTGTAGCCCTGTAAGTATATATATATGGATTTCTCTGGCGCTTGTTTTCTGCTATTATTGTAGTTGAATTAATTAGATGAGATCTCTGACGTAAGTCTCTGAGAGATGTGTTGAAAGCCTGGGATGGGCAAAATATATAGCCATTTATATTTATGGCTATAAAATTAAGATAAACACCCAGAAGTAAGAGCTTAAGTAACCTTGTGCCACATTAACATACCTGGTGACCTGTTATGTGTATGGTACTCTTGTATTTACAAAAGAGATCCCATTTAAAATGAGGTAGGTCAGACTTTCCATTATCCATGGCAGATTTTCTCCTTGCGTATTTCCAGGAACGAGACCTATTTCCATGCTCCGTTAGGCCAGCTCCAAGCTGAGGTGTACCAAGTTTTTGGTACTCTGTTTGGGATTCTGAAATGGGCATGACTGAGAGATGCAGCAAGAGACCAAAAGAGATCTGCTAAAGAGTCAAGATTCGGGGTGTATGGGGTGTATCTGACTTGGAATCTTTAATTTTTGGTGGTAATGATTTATCAGTCACCTTAGTAGTGATCCTCATGACCAACTTCTCCCTGGCTTTGCAGTTAGATCTAAATCTGCTTTGCTCTATCTTGTAGATGAATTTAATTAGGAAGATTTAATAGGAAATCATTAGGCGACATCATAGGGAAGCAACAACTTTTCTCTGCTGCCATCCTTCTCCTCCCTGGGGCTCTTACTTTGCGTCATTTACTTGTCCATTACTCGTTCCTCAGGAGAACAAGTGGTTCTCAAGCAGCAAGATGAACAACCCAAATTTCCCATGTATTTCTGCATGTCTGAGTGACTAATCCAAAAGCTAAACTCTGATAAATTTTTGCTGGTTTTTTTTTTTGGGGGGGGGGGGGGGGGGGGGGGATGTGTTTCTGTGTGGGGTGGCTGGTGTCTGGTAAGGTGTAAACTCACATTAAGTCCTTCAGCTGAAGCATAGGCACATTCCCTCTCCTTTTTCCGTAGAAAACAACTGCTCTCTCTCAGCTGAAGGTTCAGAGGAGTGATCTTTGTGTCCTCTGTCAGTCCTGAAACACATTAGATTTGTTTGATGTTCGTTGCACAGAGAAGCTGTGGCTTCCCCATCCCGGGCAGTGTTCAAGGTCAGGTTGGATGGGGCTTGGGGCATCCTGCTCTAGTGGAAGGTGCCCCTGTCCATGGCAGGGGGGTCGAACTGGATGAGTTTTAAAGTCTGTGATTCTATGATTCTGGCCAAAAGCCTTGGTGCTTATTCTGGGGGGGAAACACATGGGCATTACCTTGACAGAGGTGCCTTAGTTCTGTGGGAAGCAGCTTAAAACACAGCTGGCAGAGCTGCAGAGCACCAGGTTCAGGAGCTGGCAGGCCCGTGTAGGGCTTAGATTCCAAAGCTGAGAATCTGTTGTTGAAAATTACCTCTCTTCTGCTTCGTGTCTGCTCCTAAAAGGGGCGGTTTTAACCCTTCCCCCCATTCGAACCTTGCTGGAATTCCCAGGCTCCCAGTTACAATGCTTTCTACTCACCGTTTTGGCTAAGTGCTGTGTAATTCAAGTCTTCTACGTGGCTGTTTCCCCACTAAATCTGGGGGCACTTGGGGTCTTCAGGTGCAGCACCTGGATCACGACGCCGACCAAGATGGCTTTAACGCCCCTTTTCCCCAAGGACGGCGTGCGACCGCCCGAGTACCCCATTCCCCGGTGCTCCACGGCAGGTGTGAATCTTCCCGGGCGAGGTGTGGCTGTCGGCGGCCGGGAGCCGGGGTTGAGCAGCGTCCCCCCGGGCCGTGCCGGCGCAGCCCCGCAGGGGAGCGCGGCTCTGTGGCGGGGGCGCGGGGCGGGGCGGGGGGCTGCGCCCTGCGCGGGATTGGCGCGGGACGGCGTGATGCCACGTCCGGCGGGGGAAGCCCGGCCTCGCTCCGGAGCTCCCCCGCCGCCCGGCTCGGCGCGCAGGTGGAGTGGTGCCGCCGCACGCACGGACCGACCCGCCGAGCCCAGCCCCGCGCCGTGCCGAGGGAGCAGTCCTGCGGCCCGGCCCGCCCCGCGCCTCGCCCCACTCCGCCCGGCCCTGCCGCGCCGCAGCCGGCATCATCGTGGCGGGACTGCCCGGGGATGCAGCCGCGCTAAGAACAAAAGCCCCTCTGCCACGGTCACGCTCCGGGGCTCTAAAGCGGCCCGGCCCAGCCAAACTTGGATCTCTGCCCCTCTCCGCCGAAGCCGCGGAGGCGTCCGGATTGAACTCGCCGGAGCCTTCGCCGCGGCAGAGCCCGAGAGCCGGGGCTCCCCAGCCCCGCTTCGCGCCGTCCCGCCGGGGCTGCCCGGGGAGGGACGGACGGAGGGAAGGAAGGGGCCGCGCCCCGGACCCGGCACCGCCGCCTCAGAGGGACCCCGGCCGCCTCCCCGCTGCGGGACCTTGGCTTTGCCCTTCGCACGGCAGGTGGCGGGGCCAGCGGAGAAGGATGCGTTTCTTCCCGTGGGGATTTTGGCTGCTGTGTGTCGCCTCCGCCCCGGCTCGCGGTGACAGCGGCGGCAAGGCTAGGAGCTGCGCCGAGGTCCGGCAGCTGTATGGGGCCAAGGGCTTCAGCCTCAGCGGCGTGCCCCAGGCCGAGATCTCTGGTGAGTTCCGTGGAGCGCGGTGGCCGAGGGCGAGGGGATTCCGACCGGGGCTGATCGCTCCCGCCTCTGGAGTTTGTGTCTGGGCGCGGCGGCGAGCAGTCGGACCGGACGGGTTACCCCGAAGGCCCGGCACCCCCTGTAGCCACTGCCCGGGCTGAAGCGGGCTCTCTGCAGCGGTGGCGGTGCGAAGGAAGCTGGGGCGGGGGGAGGCGTGTAGGGTGTGTGCCTGTCCAAGTGTTCGGCGGTCCTTTCTTTTATTGCATTGTCTCGTTTTTTCTGTTTTGGGTACAATTGAAATGGTTTCAGGGATTGGTTCAGAGATCAGGATAATTAGTCTGCAGTGGGTTTTGGTGCTGGAACTGGAAAATGCCACAAGGTTATGAGAGAGAAGAATTGATTTCGTCTTCTTTTGGGTGGGAAACAAACCTATAAATGGCATTTGTCACTCGTTAAAACGAAGCAGGAGTAAAATGATGCTGTGTCGAGCACGTAGAGTGTAGAGGAAATCTGAGCAACCTACATCAGAGTGTGTCCGCTTGCCTTCATTCTGGATTTGGACAAATCTTGGTTCGTTTCCTCCTCTTTGCAGAAAACCACTGAAATACCAAAGAATATTCAAGGTCTGGTTTATGTTAGGTGGGTTGGTTTTTTTCTTGAAATCTTGAGGGGAATATGCTGAGATATTGGGGGTTTTGGTTTGGGTTTATAGATTCTCATCTAAGTTTTGATACACCAACTCATGACCCATATCTGAAAGATTTCCCCTCCCTTGTGGGAGCTTCCTCCTTCAGACAAAGCATAAAATGTGCAGGCGTACGTGCCAGAGCCAACCTACAGGGACATCCCAGGAAAACTACAGTTTGTAGTTCCCGTCAAAGCTACAGAATGCCTTATGTTGAATATTTCATTGTGTAGTTTTCCAAGGAAACCGAGTCATTATCTGCCCCATAGGGTGAACCATGTGCATGTCTCATACATGTGGACAAATTAAGACTTTCTTTGTCAAGTTGCAACAAAGAGTACGTTTCCCAAATGAGCTGAGCAGTCTTGAGGTTAAACAGTGGGGAATTTCAAAATCGTTTGAGCATCGCTATTAATAGAATAGTAATTCAGCTGAGCAAGAAAGTGGCTTTTTATACATTTACATCTAATTATGACAAATGTGAATACATTAGAGCCCTGTTTCAAGTGGGAAGTTCTTGGAGGACTAGGTATTTACAAATACTCATAGGGATGGCTACAGAATTGTGTACAGGGATAGTACTACATGGGCAGACCTTGGGGATGGTGGGTACAAGTGTTATGTAGCCCAGGCTGGCAGTGAGTAAAACATCTTGTGCCTACAAACCATTCATGCTCAAGAAGTGACAGAGGACACACAGGTTTCTGGGAAGCAGGAGTTTTGTTTCTTACTATTTGTTGCTACGTGTATGCTGACAAGTCTTGAGCAACAGTAGTTAAAACTTTAGTATCAAACTGGGCATCTCTGGTTGTTACTTTAGACAGGGAAACTATAGATAAATGCTATAAAACTTTGAGGAATACCACATGGAAACTAATATGAAGGAGTGCTTGAGAGAAGAAGGTTCCACCCATAAACCTGCTGCTGCTGATACAATTAGCCTGGTATTTAAAACCCGGTATTTAAGCTAGCGGACTTAATGACTTTCGTTGGTAATTATCATGCATACCTCCTGACTGAGAGATACTTAGGAATGTGCTTTCCTCCTGCTATTGTACTTACTGTACGGTTAAAACATTGATGTACATTAATACTAACCTTAGAAATGTCCATAAAAGTGTTGTATATCCTGTATGCTCTTTAGTGCAGAAGTTGATGCCAGTTTTGTTGTCTCTAAAAAGGAAGACTCTTGAGTATCCCTACGTGTAGGAGGTGCAGTTTATAATTCTACATTATTCTAAGTGCTCAGTCGTCACTTAAAGGCTCAACAGCATTAGTTCAGCTTGCTGACCATGGGGGTCATAATCTGTATGAGCCTTGTCAGGCTCCCCCTGGTTGACACCTGTGAATACACACACATCAACATATAACAACTTTTGGCTAAGGTAAGAAACACTGGTGAAGGTGCCATGGCTCCAGCTGGACCTGTGCTGCAGTTTCCTCATGGTGCCCTTCACCAGAGCTACCTGGAGAATCACATTTTTCATCTTATTTCTGAGCCCTCCAGAGGCAAAAGCCCTTCACTTTGTCCCTCTTTTGTCCCTCTGTCAAGGGGATCTTGCTGTTCCTTCTTTTTCCATTGCTTGCCCTGAAGCAAAAGGGAATACTCATTTCTCAGCCCACTGCCTTGTCCCTGTAGCGGTGCTGCCATGCTGGGCTGACCTTGCTCCTGTCTCCTTTGAGCTGGCTCCAGGCACTGCTTGGTGCATGTTGCTGTCACACCAGGCCAGCACTGGGAGTGAAACCACACTTGCACCCTCAGAACATGACTTCAAAAGGAGTTCAGTAAGCTCCCATGATGCAGGCTCTGACTCAGGCTGAGATGGCTGTGTTTATGTTGGGTTTAGAACAGTTATTGCATGCTTTACACCTTCTAATCTGTATTCTTTGTTATGATTTAAGAGGATTATGAGTAATACAAAGCCTCCACAGCTCACCAGAAGGTAGTCCCTGCTTATGACTGTTCAGATCAGTTTGAGGAGCAGTCACAGAGTTATTAGCTGGCTAATAGATAAGCATCTGATTCAGGGATAGACTCTTGGCTCACCATATTTCTCATGAGCCACCTAGACAGGGTTTCCTGTTTTTTTGCTAATGGTGTACAATGCCTTTAACATGTCTAAGCACTTTAAATGTGTCAGGTGCTGTTATTAAGGGTGTTTAGGGTATACACAAGGTGTTATATCTCCCTACTTTGAAGTCAGTGGCAAAACTTCCAAACATGAAAGAAGCATCTGCTTGTGGTAGTAATTCTAACGGACAGACGTGCGCCCAGAGTCTCAGGTGGAGCTCTGCCTGGAAGAAAGCTTTTAACAGTAGGGGAAACATTCCCTACTCCTTGGTTTTGGGAAAGTTATGACGCTTGCTTCTGTAAGACATACTTGAGCAAAGCTTTCCTCTCTGTTGGAGACTGTTCCCGTCACTCCCACCGTGGGTCCCCTAAACTGGTGGTTGAAGAAGAGAGGTGTCTTGATGTAAGTGTACTTAGTACCTGTGCTAAGAGCTGGTCTTTTGAGGCTCACAGCATGGTGTGTAGTGGAAGAGAGAAAGCCTATGGAAGAAAATAGTGTGTCTGGGGGAGGGTATCCAGCTTTCTCTGCTGACTTGATGGAATGGTTTAGGATTACTGATGTTGGATGGGTGACTGCTCCCCAGTGTCTCAAGCAGAGAAGGTATCTCCAGTACTGGAGGAGACTTCTTGTGATCTGATGTGGATGTGCTTGGCTCTTGCTCGCTGTTTGGGCTAGGCTTTTGCTTTGGTTTGTTTATTCCCCAAATTAATCCTTCCTAGACTTGGCTCTCCGCGAGGTTGACCTTGTTGACATGGGCAGTGGGTGTATCACAGTGAAAGAAGAGGAGGGCACAGAAAGAAGCCAGTGGACTTTGCCAAGCTATGTTGCTGCCCATCCAGTCACAGACCTCCTGTGCATGCTTCTCCTTGTTCCTTAGCTGAAATAAGTCAGAACAATCTTTTTAATCTTTTGGTCCTTTTAGGCTGCATAATTGGGTTTTGTGATGAGAGCGCTGTCAAGTGTATGTGTTAGAGACTTGCTCCAACAGCTCTGTGTCCTACTTATGTTGAGGGCACCAGAACTGCACAGCAAGGGGGGTTTCACCAAGAGGAGCAGAGTGGAGGGGCAGGATTCTCCTCCTTTGACCTCCTGGCCACACTCATTTTGATGCAGCCGGGGACACTGTTGATTTCTGGGCTGCGAGCGGACACTGCAGCCAGCTCATTTTCAGTTTCTCATTGACCAGCACCCCCAGGTCCTTCTCTGCAGGGCTGCTCTGGGTCACTTCTCTGCCCAACCTGCAACTGTGCCATATGACAAGTAGATTGGTGCGAAGGTTAGAGGAAGCCATGCCTGAACCGTGTGTCTCCATTTCTGTTTAACTCAAAATATACAGGCAGATGTGGATATTGGGCACTTTGGGGCGGTTTTGCTGTGGCTGACTGCAGAGTATGTGCACGCAAAACCAGGATCCGAATGGGATTTAGGGAAAAAAATGGGCGCCCTCTAGCGGTTGGCCACGGCAGCGGCAGGAGCCGGGAGGAGCCGGAGCTGGGTCTGGAGTCTGCTTAGATCGCCTTAGAGTTCCGTGGTGTTGCCATCGTTTTTCAGAGGATCTGCCTCTCTGTCGCTGTGATCCGCATGACTAAGCTCTCACCGCGTGATTATCCTTGTCAGCTCTGTCTGACAAAATGATTTCAACAGCTTCTTTTGTTGGTGAAGCAAAGTCATGTATTTTCTTTGCCAAACAAACTTGCGTGCTTGTCTAGCTGACGGCACCCGCCCCAACCAGGGAGTGAAACTGCAGGGCTTACCTTCCCTCTGGTCTTGCCCTGTAAGTGCCCTGCTCTGTTTAGGAACACATGTCAGTCAGTCTCTGGATGGGTTTGATAGGTGACATGTGGCTTTTGGCGTGGATTGGGAAGCAGTTGGTTTAATGTTCTGTTGCATTCAGTATGACTGTCTTGCATTGAGGGGACTGGATAGATCTATTCCTCTGGATAATTTCAATATTAAGTGTGGTTTGACTTAACCGAAGGTGGGGAGGGAGCTGCTAACTTGATTATCACCAGATTTAGAGCCAGAGGTTTTCTTTTCCTCTGGCAAGTCACAGCAACGCTAGCTGAAACCAGAGGTAATGAAGCATCACAGCAACTGAGCCAAGCTCTGCACCCTACCCAGCACTGCCCATCAGTAAGGAAGGGGAGGTTAAGTATCATCTGCTTTTATTGCAGCAGCAAATTGCGTTAGGCACAGTGTGGAAGGTGAAGGCAGGATAAAGGATGGCCCCAGCCTCAGAGAGCTGCTGGTCTGAGCAGTAACAGCCCTGACCCTGCTATCTGCAGTAGACTCAGCACGGTGCGGCTGGGGCTGGTGCTACAGTTCTGGTTTCCGAGCAGCAGCTTGGGTGTTCTGTTGCTTGTGTGGTGGGACTGTGGAACTGAGGAGCAGGGAAGGTGGGAGGGTGATTCCAGGTGTCCTTGGCATTGGGAAACTTTTGTGTCTGCTTTCAGCTGGAAATGCTGGGAATTTCAGGGGAAGAGCAGGGAAATTGACATCCCAATTCTGTGGAGATCTGCAGGCTTCCTTGGGGAAACAGCTTTAATTTTTCTGCTGCCCTGGCCCCTGCTGAAGGCAACATATTTCTAGATACTGTGTTTCTTTGTTTGTCCTGTGAGGTGCTTTTGTGTACCTGTAGCAGGCAGGTAGCCTTTTGGAGGGAATAGTGTCAAGGCAGCGAGCTGCTCTGGCATAGTGAGCCCTACCTCCCATATCCCCTTGACTTCTGTGCAGCAGCAGGCGTGTAGCAAACGTGTGGAGACACCTTTTGGGATTGTCCTGTGGAAGAGCATCTTTATCAGTTGAGGCCTAATTCAGAAAGGAGTTGAACATGCTACTTCTGGTTGTGTGGCAGTAAAGCTGAGGAGAATGCTTGATGCTGACTTGTGTCTGCCCCTTCTGGACCTTCTGCATAGATTGAGTCTTTTTGAAAACCCTGAGCACCTCCTTCCTTGTTCCCACCCGTATGAGTTAGGTCAGAAGTGGGCCATGTTTTCCAAAGCATCTCCAAATACTACCAGGCACAGCTGTGAGAAGGCAAGAGAGGTTCAGTGGGCAGCTTGGTGGCCTGGAGCAAGAATGGTAAAGAATGACTGCATCATTAAATCTCCCTGGAAAAAGTCGCATTCTTGCTTCCCTGTCTGTGGAAGGAGAATTGACAGTCTTTTCTTGACATCTGGAAGGATAACTCAGATGATGGAAAGACCCAGGGAAAAGATACCCTGAAACATGCAGGAACCCTCGTAGCAGTTGCTAGAAGATCATTCCATCATGGTTTGTAGTTTGTTTGCACAAAGTTGTTGTTGCTGCCCTTGCATTAGGACATTTCTTCTCAAAGTTAGAACAATAAATACAGTTCAAAACTCAATAAAAGCAGAAAATCTGCCTGTTTTCCCTGGTGCCCATGAAGGACAGACTGCCTTGTGATGTCTGTATTCCTCCACAGAATATGTTACATCCGTGACAGGTAAAACATGTCTTTAAGTAACATTTGATTCCCAGGCAATCTGGTTACTTCTGCTGCCAGATTGTTCTGCAAACATCATAAAGCTTTAGACTGTAGACACTTCTGATGTAGCCTGTATGCCAGGCTGCATCCCCAGAGTGTGACCAGCAGGTTGAGGGAGGGGATTCCACACCTCTGTCCTGCTCTGGTGAGACCCGTGCTGCGGTCCTGTGTCCAGCTCTGGGGCAACAACACAAGAGGGACATGGGGCTGTTGGAGTGAGCCCAGAGGAGGCCATGGAGATGCTGCGAGGGCTGGAGCAGCTCTGCTCTGGAGCCAGGCTGAGAGAGCTGGGCTGGTTCAGCCTGGAGAAGAGAAAGGGTCCTGAAGGGGACACCTTAGAGCAGCTCCAGTGCCTAAAGGGGCTACAAGAAAGCTGGAGAGGGGCTTTGGACAAGGGCCTGTAGTGACGGGACAAGGGGGAATGGCTTTAAACTGACAGAGGGGAGACTGAGATTAGACATTAGGCAGAAATTCTTCCCTGTGAGGGTGCTGAGGCACTGGCACAGGGTGCCCAGAGAAGCTGTGGCTGCCCCATCCCTGGCAGTGTTCAAGGCCGGGTTGGACGGGGCTTGGAGCAACCTCCTCCAGTGGAAGGTGTCCCTGCCCACGGCAGGGGTTGGAATTGGATGAACTTTAAGGTCCCTTCCAACCCAGTCCATGCTGTGATTCTATGAAAATGCTTGTCTGCATGTGTCGGAGCTGGGTCAGTCACTTTTGCTCACTGGTGTGTTTGGAAATTCTTCACGCATGGACCACTTTTTTTGTTTCTTACGTCTTGAATGAGCAGAGTGCTCTGTGACGGTTCCCACTCTGAGTTTTAGCAAACACATGAATCACTGTACAGAGATTATAAACCTAACTTAATTTCTCATGCCTTTTCCTATACAGTGCAGCATGAATCAAAAGCACAGAATTACCCAGCTGCTACAACTCCTGTGCTAGCAGCAGGAGTAAAACAATCTTTTAAATTGCCATGCATTCTTCTGAAGTATTAAAAGAAGAGGAAAACAACAACACAGAAAGTTTTACTGTGGTTTCACGGAGCAGCGCCATAGTACTTATGCAGACAGTCAATCTTTTATATGACTAGAATGCAAAGAGTCTATGACAAATAGTTTTGGCTTGTAAAACATTGGTATTTTATAGGATTGTAAAACTATACTGTATAATTTAGTTGGAGTGTTTCCATGAGCTTTACCCAAGTCTCTTCCCTTTTAGCTGGAGCAGACGGGCATATTTCTAAAATATGAATAATTTAGAAATTCTGCTTGCTGCAAAGTTTGTTCATAAATAGAAATAGAATAAAAGCACTGTCAGAAATTTAGATTAATTGCACATTTCTTAAAAAATAAACAGAGGCTACTTCAGCCTCTGCTGCTTTCTGTTCATGTTGTTGTGCTCAAGTTTGTAGTGATTTGGTGGCATAACTGATCCTGAAGTGAGGGCTGAGCATAGTGTAAAGTGAACTTTGTGTGATGGCAGAGCAGGGGGATGCTCTGTCAGCATCTATCTCTTGTCTGTTCCTGCGATCTCCCACATAAGCTGGGTGGTGGAAATGGGGTGCTGTAATATACCACATAGGTCTAGCAGGAGGAGGGTCTGCTCTTTGTACCCATCTAGATGCAGATTTTTACCATGAGGCTGGAAAAGCCACTTTGCTCTTTTCAGCTGTTTCCTGTACCATAAACACTCAATTGGAATGAGGGAGCTCAGATAATTCATGGGAAGTTTGGTTTATTAAACTGTACTCCTTAAAAGAGAGCAGTGGTCTTCTCCCCTGATGCAGTTGCTCTCTGTGCACAGCTGCATGAGTTTAAAACAGTTGGATAATAGTTTAGGTTTTACAAACATCTGTTTGGCTTTGTGACAGAATACCAAGCAAGCCCTGCAAAAAAACCCTAACCCTCTCACTCCCTTTTCATTTGTGGGAGGTCTCATGGAGGCTTCCATGTTGAGGGAGAAGGAGGCTGGTATTTGTATTCGAGAGGCTCTCTAAGACCAGACCATAGCTGGAGACTCATCTGCTGTGAATTTGAGGAAGGGCTGCACAATAGTGGGAACCTGTAGGTAGAAGTCCCACTGACTCAGCCACAGGCTCCCCAGGGCCTGTGCCCCATCGTGTCTGATGGGGGGTAGGAAGTAGGAGTGGCCCAACTGCTTGTGTTTGGGGATGGTTAGTGTGGAGCAGACATTGAGAAGTGCCTGGAGAGGTCAGAGAAGTGTTCCTGATTGCCTTCTGCAGTGTGTCTAGCATGTTCCCTATGTGAATTTAAGCCCAGATAAGCAAAAAGTGATATGATGTTGTATAAATATATGCATGAATCTCTCTAATGTGTTAGGTACTGGAGTCCCTGCACAGAGTGCAAGAGTAGGGAAAGCCCCTTGTTCCTCAGAGTTGCCATGGAGGTTCTGTCCTCAGGCCAGTGATCGGATACTCCTTTTTGTCTTCCCAGGTGAGTCTGCACATCTGTCCTATCTCTAGGGTTTGCATTAAGTTGATTTAGAACAGTGTCTGTTGCACTCATCGTGTCTTGGAAAGCTGTATGTGGTTTTATTTGATCAGTTGATAGTAACCAGTAACTTAATTATCTCTGCTACACATTGACATTAGGGGCAGAAAAAGTTTAGATGTGGAAAGTGTGGATTAAATTTTTCTCTGATGGAGTTTATACAGGGTGATAATATGTGAGGCCACTTAATAGATACATTAAGGTGGTCAAAGTGATGTCAGTTGTGGAGGGTTGGAATTAGCTGTGGCAGAGCAGAGTGCTATAAATCCTGTAAATTGCTCTTTAGGTTTACTGGCAAGTATTTTTACCTTACTGGTTGCAGAGCCCAATCATGCCAGAAAAGGACTTGTTTAGGTTACTGACCTCCAGCTTCAGGCATGTGGTGTGCTGGCAGACTGCTCTTTGCTTTTCTCTCCATGAAGTCTCACAGCCACTCCTTGCCAGGTTAAATGTTGCTCTCTACACCTACCTGATGTAGGTGTACATCTACGTCTGAGAGGAGGTTGTAGCAACATGGGTGTCAGTCCCTTTTCCCAACTAACAAGGGATAGGACAAGAGGAAATAGCGTCAAGCTGTGCCAGGAGAGGTTTAGACTGGATATTAGGAAAAGTTCCTTCACCAAAAGGGTTGTCAAGCACTGGAACAGGCTGCCCAGGGAAGCGGTGGAGTCGCCTTCCACAGAGGTATTTAGAATATGTATAGATGTGGTGCTTATAACACCATAACAGAGGTTATGGTTTATTGCCATGAAACTGGAATTGACTTATGGGTTTTATACATTTATGCATATGTGTGTGTGTGTGTGTCTAAACATGGGGTTGGTAGCTCTGGAAAGGGAATTTTGACCAGCTTGCTGGTGCCAACGTTCGTGTGGGGTGAGATTTTCCCTGCCTGAGCTCTGATACGCAGCTTCCTCCCAAGATGGAGGTGAGCAGTTATGTACAGAGCCATGCTTGTTTCTGACACCAGTCTGGTTCCTGATGGAGAGCAGTTTGTTTTGCCATATCCACATGTACCACACTGCAATTGTGGCATCGCTTACAGCTTCAAATGCCTCCATGCTATGCTGATGCCTTTAGTGTCAGGATGGCTTCCTGTTGCTGAGTGAACTGAGTTTGTTGCTCAGTAGGACAGTACATTCAGGGGAAACCTAAGCCAAATGTTGGTAGCACTTCTGCAGAACTAATTAAAATGAAATTCTCACTGGTAAGTCTTCACAGGTGCCAGCAAATAGAAAAAAGCAAAGCCTAAGCTCTGACTTGGCTCTCGTTAAAATAAGCTGAGAGCAAATACCTTCTGACGCAGGGCACGTTTCACTTGTAAACCAGGAAAGAAAGCCGCTTTGTTTAAATGCAGTATCATTTCTCCCACTATCCACTATCCAGCTGTCTGAGGGCTCCAGTTTTATCTTGTAAGTAACACTGCTGCTACTGTTTGTGTTGCACTGAAGCAACCTCCTGTCACAGTTGTAAAAGAAATATTTTTTGTTGTTACTAATACACTTCATTGACAGAGTTTAGGACTTGCGTTTCTAAATGTATCTGCTGATGTGTGCGTATCCAGTAAGGTGTTGTCTTGTGTTGTCTGGCTATCACTGATGTGTTTTGAGCATGCTGTGTCACTCAGGCTGATCAAGCTATTCATTGTGTCAGCTAAAGACATCTGAAAGGCCCCTTTCCAGCATTCTTTGTGGGAGCAGCTCTTAGAGCCTGGTGTGCCTCTGTGTGAGACCCCTGCAACAGCCTGGAGTAGAACTGTAGAAGGGGAAGCTGTGAAATGTGGGTTTGTGCAGCGTTGAGAAGTCCAGAAGAAAGAAGCGTAGGGGGGATCCTGCTGCTGTCACCAAAAGCTTAATGGATGGCAATAGAGAAAATAGAGGTAGACTTGTGTGCACTTGGGTGCAGCTATGAGAGGTGGCAGACACAAACTGGAACTGGGGAAATTCTCATTTCATACATGGAAAGACTTTTCCAATGTGAGTGATGGAGCAGGATCCCAGAGAGGTGGTGGGATTTCCATCTCTAGCCTTGAAGATATTCATAGTTTTTCTGCTTTGGCACATGTGTCTGCCATGACCTTTGGCAAATTGCTTAATCTGTTTTATCCCCAATCCCCATCTGTGCATTAATGTCTTTAAATAATTGTGTTTTGTAATTTGCCTACAAATTATAAAGTCTTGGAGTACTGAGTCTCACTATTTCTCTATATTTCACTTTACAGTGCTTAGCACAACGGGACTGTAAATCTTCATTAGTCCCTTGATACATGAATAATAAACAGTAAAGGCATAATTTAGGGTCACATTCTGCCTCTGTTCTCATGATGTATAAAGACGGGGGGGGGGGGGGGGGGGGTATTGATTAAAATGCTCTGTTGTTCAACCTAACAAAGACACATGGCCTTACTGAACAGGTTTTTATGAGCCTGTTCTTGGCACTTTTGGTTTTGGGGATTTTATTTTGTTTCATCATTACTCATTGATTGCAGGTATCCAAACAATTTGCTTGGCGGATCAGGGAATAATAAATTCCTTTAATCTCTGTCTCTTTCAGTTTAATTATTGTTAACTCATTACTTAGTGTTTAGTGCAGTGAATAATGAACTCTGTTCACTGTGCACTGGAGAAGACTAGGACTACAGAGACAGAACTGGATTCACTGGTTCTTTTGAAAATACAAACCAAAATTGCAGAGTCACTGAACATTTAACCCTAGGTTAGATTGAAGGTTATCAGTAGGCGTCCTGCTATTGCTTTTGCAGGCTTGAATATAGGTTATTATTTCAGTTGATTCCATGCCTTGCATTGCATTACATTTGTTGCTTTATTTTAGGCAGCTAAGAAAGTAATCACTACTATGTAGACAGTTATTTTTGTCTTGATTATAAGACAGTGTCTTATAAAATCATGCGTAGTACAATTCTCATTATTACAGACACACTTTACATTTGTGACTGTGGTAATACTTGTGTTAAATTACTTCCTGCAGAGTTTAACAGACCTTCCTATTTCACCTATAGCCAGGAGAATAAGTACTTCATCCACTCGGGTGCCGTGCTGCTGAGCATATGAGTTGTGTGTGGAGATGACCCATTCCTCTCATTTCTTGTCATCTTTTCATCATAGAAGACTCGGTGAACCCTACATGGCAGGTGTTGGTCATCCCATCACAGTCAGGGTCACCCTAATTGCTTTGCTGTCACATCAGCGACTCAGTTCAGCCCCTGAAGCCAACATGCACTGTGTCACATAGAACACAAACTAAACCACACCACTGTGTTTTTAAGCACCTTGGTTATGTATGTTAAGCTTTCTTGCTGAGGCTGAAGAAAGCCGGACACCAGAAGTTAGAGAACATTAATGATCCAGGACGGATGGAGTCACTCTAAAAAGGAGCAGCAGATTGTTCACCCATTGCTGCCTGCTCTTCACCCTGTCAGGCTGGCTTCAAGCATGCCTCCTTCAGTTCTGCAGCTGTTCACACAGGAGTTTGGAAGAGTAAAAATACTACCAAGGCTGAGACTCTGGAGCAGACCATGAAAGCCTGAAAACACAGTTGCCTTTGGTAGAAATATACATTTCCTATCAGGATATTATCAGCTTTATTCATAGAATCACCTGGGTTGGAAGAAACCTTCAAGATCAAGTCTAACTGTTCCCCAGCACTGCCAAGGCCACCACTAACCCGCGTCATTAAGAGCGTCGTCTACATGGTTTGTGAACGCTTCCAGGGATGGTAACTCCACCACTGCCCTGGACAGCCTGTTCCAATGCCAGAGCACCCATTCGGGGAAAACATTGTTCCTCATATCCAGTCTAAACCTTCCCTGGCACAGCTTGATGCTGTTTCCTGTTTTCCTATCCCTTGTTACTCGGAGAAGAGACCAGCCACCTCCTTGTTCCATCCTCCTTTCAGGTACTTGTTGAGAGCTAGAATGTAGTGAAGAGAACAGTGGGAAGCCATGCTGAAAGGCTTATGAGGGTTTGGCAGCACATCATGGAAAGGTTGAGTTTGGCTGCATGTCAAAGATGAGTCTCGAAATGTTTATTATGGGCTTTTGCTACTGTATTCTGCTCAGTCATCAGAAGACTGTTCGTAGCACTCTCATTGTATGACCATTCTCAGCACAAATTCAATGCAGCGCTCTTTCTTGCAAAATGCACAAGGAGAGAGATCCTGGCTGCTCTAGAATACTAAGTTGCTTCTCTAGAAATAGTTTTCCAGGGCTGGGGAAGGAGTTTTTCTTTGCACAGTGTCCGCCACAAAAGCCCTCTTAATCTGAATGCCATTCCCCACAGCTGTAGAGAGAGAAAATGGCACTTGCCAAATCTGCAGATCAGAGTTGTGTTTCTGTCAGCTTTGGCAGTTCCATGACTTTTGGTAACGCTAATGAAGGCAATCTGGGTTTAATTTAAAAGCCTCCCTGAAGGAAAAAACCTAGCTGGCAGTTGAGGGTTTCACCAGTGTCCTTGTGTGAAACTTCTCTAACCTTGTTTTCTATGGTTTGCTCTAGCCAAGGAGAAACTCTTAATTAAAAAATATTCCTAAAGTAGCCAAATATGCAGGAATGTACTTATGCTATAAGTATCTGTACTGGTTCTGCAGTAAATCACTCCTTTGTTTTCATTTGATGAGCAACTCTAATTAACCAAATGAAAAGACTGCTTATCCTGCAGTTAGCTGCTTCTCAGATGATCGAGGCACCAAGGGTGGCAGGGCTTTAGATGACTTGTCACGCCAGGGGAATAATGCCCAGAGGAGGGCTCTCCCCGTGGAGCACTTCCTCCTGGCTGGGACGGGCAGGCCAGGAGCACTGAAGACTGCAGGCTCTCCCAAAAGGCTTGCCTGGGGTTGTGCCTCCCATGGGCATGGGGCAGGGAGACAGAAGAGTGGGGAAGACAGCTTTGCTCAGACCACATCTGAATGCAGTTTCTTTGAAGGCATCTTTCCTTAGTTCAGAAGGTACAGGACCAAGTCATGGGTCTAGTCAGCATAATTTTGTGCTCTGCACAATAGTTAAATAGTCTGTGCTTATAGAATAGTGTAAGGCAAGTGCGTCTGTGTGTAAAACACACATGTATACAGTGCTGCTGCTGTGGCCCTGCAGCAGAATCATCTCCAGATGATCAAAGTGCCCGTGTGTCGTCCTCAGTTGCTGCAGCCCTGAATGCTTCACGCCAGTCCAGGGGAGCTGCAGGCAGGAACTGCACCGTGGTATTCTGTGTTTTTTCTGCTGTGCAGATCTTAGGAGATCTTTGGAGCTGTAGAAATTTGGGGATTGGGCAGGAGATGTCAGAAGACTTCTTTGTTAAGTGTAAAGCGATCAGATTTGCTCAGTCAACAGCTGTGGTGATCCAAGTCCAGTATTGTCACAGGTCCTGTTTAACAAAGCACCATCTGCGGTAGTCTGTCAGCATCTGGAGCAATAGTAGTTTTATTTATTTGAAGCACATCAAGGTAGAGAATTGTCTCTAGCCTTAGGAGAACCAAAGTAAAATCTACTGTAGAGCTCTCTGGAGGTGCTCCATAACTAGAGTAAGCATTTACAGTGCCAGATGATGAAAGCATTTTGCACATTACTGGATTGTAGTGGCTTCCTCAGCACTGCATTTCATGTGTGCAGGAGGGAGGGGTATGGTTTGTCTCACAATGATTTGAAGCGTATTTGTTCCTTTTCTCATCACAAATGAAAAATGGCCAAAGCTGTTAGGCCTGTGCCTTATAATACTTCACACCAGCACTTGTTTCGAAAGGGATGGGGTGCTGATTCAACCCAAGGCACAGTATTGCTAGCCATTGCTGTAATAGAGTGAGGTTTTATAAGCCAACAGCTGGAGGAATTTTTAATACCCAAAGTCTGGATATCCAACGGGAGTCCCGACTGCTCTGGTGGTGCTGGAACCAAAGTCTGTAGTGACAAGAGACTTTGAACAGCTGAAAAGCTGGGGACAGCATTTCAGGGCTACACAAGCAGTGTGGTTTGCTCAGCGGCACTGATTCCATGCTCCTATCTGCTTTAAGGCTATAGTGAAGGGATGACATTCCTGTCTCATTCCCTCCTCCAAGAGGATTTATCTTGGAATTTTGAAACCTGACCTCCTTCTCCATCCCTAAACTTAAATCCGTAACTTCTGACAGAAGACAGAACCATATGTCAGTGAGTCACAGGGCACAGCCGTCCTCCATGTATTTGTGATCTACTGTTGCATTGGGAGTTTGCTGTAGGAGCAGGAGCCAGAAGAAGAGCCAGCATGGCAAGAGTCATAGAATCGCTGAGGTTGGAAAAGACCTTTAAGACCATCAAGTCCGACCTTTACCCCTGGACTGCCAAGTCAGCCATTAACCGTGTCACTAAGGATACAATGTGTGTTGTAGGGGATGTGCACTTGGGCTGCCAGTATCCTGCCCTGCTAAGGAGCATGTGATTAGCCTCTCCTGTGCTTGGTGAATGAGCACTGGGAGTGGTGGAAAGATGGTTGGTGTCTAATCCAAAGGTCACCTGAGGTGATCATAGAATCCCAGGCTGGTTTGGGTTGGAAGGGACATTAAAACTCATCCAGCTCCAACTCCCTGCCACAGGCAGGGACACCTTCCACTAGAGCAGGTTGCTTCAAGCCCCATCCAACCTGGCCTTGAACACTGCCAGGGATGGGGCAGTCACAGCTTCTCTGGGCAGCCTGTGCCAGCGCCTCAGCACCCTCACAGGGAAGAATTTCTGCCTGATGTCTAATCTCAATCTCCCCTCTGTCAGTTTAGAGCTATTCCCCTTGCCGTGTCACTGCAGGCCCCATGTCCTTCTCCACATTTCTTGTTGGCTCCTTTTAGGTGTTAGAAGACCGTTACAGGGTCTCCCTGGGGCATTCTCTTCTCCAGGCTGAACAAGCTCAAATCCAAGAAGCACCAAAGACCTGTGTTGTTCTGTAGATGTGCCACAGTTTGAAGCCTTGCTACGCATATGAAGTCACTTAAATGGAAAGCTCATCACCCCAGCAGAGCCTTCTTGAGACTGCAGGCCAGTCCCATCTTCCCTGATGACCTTGGGGAGGGGGCAAATAGTCTTACAGATGGAGGAAATGTGGATGATGGGCTCCTCCTAATCAGGGACGGTCTGTTCTTTTAATTAATTAGCTGTTTAATGTGTCTGTGCAGTGGCATGCCTGCCTAACTAACGTGCAGTTACTGCGAACATGTGTACAAATGGTAGTAATGGGTGCAGATGGCTGTAATTACCCATGTTGATTTCTGGAGTAATCACACATGCAACACATCAAGTTGTCATAAAAATTGATATGTATTTGGTGATCTGTTTTCCTCCCTTCACTGTGTGTGAATATGCTTCCCTGACCATCCTTTGTACACCCAGGTTCCCTGGAGTCACTGCTGGGCTGTACCCACCAAGCCGAGGCAAGACTTTAGTTTTTACCACATGCACAAACAACTCAGGCAAGGTGAAGATGACTCTAACTTAGGTTTTCTCTGTGCTGTCTACACCCATTGCTTTGGACTACATTTTGCCTGCTGATGGTGCAGAAGCAGGGCTCAAGGGCTTCTGAGGCGTTCATGTGTCTGTGGTGTCGGATTGGCCTTCAGGGAACCTCTCTCAAACAGGGCAGCTGGTTCTTGCTCTCAGACAGGCTTGAGTTGTGTGTCAGGGCCTTGTGCAACTGCCCTGCAGTTGCCTCCTAGAAACATAAGAAATCATAGAACCGTAGAATGGTTTGGATTGGAAGGGACCTTAAAGCTCATCCAGTTCTGACCCCCTGCCATGGGCAGGGACACCTTCCACTCATCCAGCCTGGCCTTGAACACTGCCAGGGATGGGGCAGCCACAGCTTCTCTGGGCACCCTGTGCCAGCGCCTCAGCACTCTCACAGGGAAGAATTTCTTCCTAATGTCTGGTCTAGATCTCCCCTCTGTCAGGTTAAAGCCATTCCCCTTGTCCTGTCACTACAGGCCTGTCAGAAGCCCCTTTCTAGATTTTTTTTGTCAGTCCCTTTAGGCGCTGGAATGTGTTCTGAGGTCTTCCCAGAGCCTTCTCTTCTCCAGGCTGACTAGATCACCCCACGGTCTTTCTAGTCCTGCAAGCTGTGGCTGATAGTACTAGTAGAAGATGATACTTAGGACACAGTGTGACTGTGGCACCTTTCTTCAGTCTCTCACTTTGTACCCCCAAATGCCCACAGTTTCTGAAGGGGGATATCAGGATGACATGCCTGCACAGTCCTTTAAGGACCTGTTGTTCATGAATCTGTTTAATTTCTTTTCAAGCCTGCTGGATATGATCTGTTGCCACAAGCTACCAAAGCAGGAAGGTCCCCAAGTTTACCTCCCACTCTGTAAAGAAGCACTTCTGCCTGTTTTAAACTGGCAAAGCACTTGAGCTTGCCTGGCTGCTTTTTACTTGGATCATACGGCCAGATGAATCCCTACAAGGCTTTTTATTAATAAAAGCCCAAATGCTAAGGAGGATTTGTATTCAAAAGAGTTCAAGGTTTGGGGAAGTGGTCAGACCTCCTTTTCCCTGGGGTATGCCTGGGGAAAGGGGACAGTGTCAGATAGTTGTGATGCAGCTTTAGAAAGGAAATTGAGCTGGTTGGAGTGACCTGGGAACTGGGAGATCGTGGTTGGCAACAGGAGTGGGTACTGCCAAAACCTCTTTTGACTTCCAGATTGAATAGTGGTTGCCTGAACTGGATAATGGGCTCCCTTCAAGCCTAGGGACTGAGGAGCTTCTTATCCATGAGCCTGAGTTCTAGTTGACTAAGTGGCAAAGGCAATTTAGGGGATGTATGCATCAGAAAGCATTTCTGGGGTTGCTAAACACAGCTCCAGGTATAAGCACTGAGCACCATCTGCTCTGGGATAGCTCAGCACAGAGGAGAAAAAGCTCTAGAAACTGCTATTGTCCTGTGCCTTGCAGACCCAGAGGGAAGCAGACAGCAAGGGAGAAGTGCTGGCTGCTGCCATTCGGCCTGGAGGCGGCGGTGGGGTGGGTGTACCTGCCCTGCAAACTGCTTTGGGCAAAAAGCTCTGTCAGAATGAAAGACCTGTGGATAATTCATGTGTCTGCACTTCTTTGTGGAGTGGCATTAACCTTTGCATCAGGAGGCTGCTGCTTTGTCTCCGAGGGTTAAATCTTGAAGGCTTGTGATGGCAGTTAAAAAGCTGGGGGTACAAAGGGAAGTTGAAAGGAGGCTTGTAAGAAAAATTCATGTCAGGGAGTGAATAATCTGGAGACCTTGTGTAAAGGAGAGCCCATCTTTGGCTGATGACTCTAATGTAGTCAGTAGTGCAGAAAAGAACTGTAAGTACTTCCAAATCCGATGGCTGTCCTTTCTTTCTACAGCAAAAACATCTCTTTGTGATCGTTTCTCTGCAGGCTTTTTTGTCTTTCTCTTAGCAGGTATGGGCCCTGTTAAATATTTACTTTTCAACTAGGATTTTCTCTATCTGGTTAATTTGTTTGGGGACACTATTTCTTGGGGGGTTTTAAAGCTTGTTTTGTGAGGCTGATGGGTAAAGCCTTCCCTTTTTGACAGCCTTTTTACTCATTCTTTAAAGCTTCTCTTTGATGTGAGCTCACAAACACAGATCTTATTCTTTTTATTTCTTTCCCCTGTCAATTTAAAACCAGTTATGAGTACCACAAACCATTAAAAACAATCTAAGCTAAGCTCTCAAGGGATAGATATTCAGGGCCTATCTCTTATTTTCAGGACTGTATAGTTTTGAGGACACAAGAAAGGATGCTGCTTGGTAAAAAACCATGATTGCAGCAGCTCCAACAACTGTTTCTGTAAAAATTCATCGGAAAAAGAGCAGTGGGATGTCCTGGTGAGTTTAATATATCAAGAAACTAACTATCCATGCAGTCATGCTTATCCTGAATTTCAGACCTTGGGGTGCTGATTGAAGCTGCTGAACATGAGCCAGCTTGTGCCCAGGCAGCCGACAAGGCCAAGAGCATCCTGGCCTGTATCAGCAATAATGTGACAGCAGGGCCAGAGCAGTGATCTTGTAGGCACATGTTATCCCTTTCAGGTCAGGACAGGCCATCTGCATGGTGCTGTGGGAGTCAGGTGAGAGTAAGAGAATTAAAGGATTCGTGGTGAACCTTGGTAGAACACATGGCTGTTTCCATTTCCAGACTTTTGTCCGTCAGAAGTAGCTGTGTCTGCCAGGTCCTGAAGCTGTCTGACTAGGAATGAGGACTGGTAGAAATGTCTTGGACAAGACAGCCAAGTAAGGAAACCAGCTTTGAAAACTGTTAATAGAAAGCTCGGATATCTCCTTAAGAGTAATTTTTCGCACTTCCGCAGCCAACTCTGACATGGCAGTGCAAGGTGGGAGACAAGGAGCCCCACTGCCAGATGATATTAAGATCCCCTATCTTCACCTTTATCAATGCTGTCATGATTTAAACTGAAAAGAAGATTTTTTTCCCAGTATGTAATTATTTTTAAGTATATAGTTTTGTGCTGCTTGGTTTTTAATCTGGTGGTGTACAATTACCTGGCATTGCTCAGAGGTCCCTGATGTGCAGGGAAAGTCATGTTTCTCTATGCTTTTTGCTGCTCAGAGGGGCTGCTGTAGCTGTGAACAGCAGCAACTGGGATGAACTTGGCTGATTCAGGGCTCTGACAGGCCAAAATAGCGTCTTTCAATTCTGTCAGATTGAGTTTCCCAGTATCCAGATTTTCAGTAAGTGGAGTTTGTAACTTTACCTTCAGAAGATCTGCCAAGCTCTTTTGCTCCTACCTTTTTGGTCTGAATTAACCGTTTTCTTATGGGCAATTTCCTTATACTCCTTTCCCGCAGCTGCCTGACAGTCCTTTACAGACATCCGCAAAACCTGGAATGTTTGTTTGCAGTAACGTAAATGTTCAAGTACCAGATCCCATTGGGATCCTTTATCCTTCCTACTGAAAGAGGGGATACTTTGTAAAGCTACTTCTCCATCTCTCTGCATCCTCCCTGATGGCATGTAACGTTTCCTGATGGCTTGCCCATGCTGCCTTCTTCCCTCTTGGTTCCTATGGCCAGATTTTGCAAGGTGCTTGGCGCCCACCACCTCACAGGAGGAACAGACTCTTCCAGTAGCTCCCAGCAGCATCCATGGGTGAGCCCACAGAAATGGCAGCGAGGAGACTGAGTGACTCTGACCGAAGCATCATTGCCAGATCTCTCCCCAGTGCCCACGTTTCTCCCAGCTGCTTGTGGACGCAGCCAACTGCTACTGTCACAGGCTGGGCTTTGCTTTATTTTGTTTTAATCCATCCATTTATGTGCCTGAATTTGAGCTCTTTGAAGATCCAACTGCTTGTTTAGATCCTTATGGGAGTACTTTTGCAAGTCCGTCTCTCAGTCTCCAAACAACATTGTTTATAAACCAGAGTGGAGAATGAGGTCTGTCTCCATGGTTTTTCTCCCTCCTTCCTTGCATTTAGCTGAGTATCAGGATATCTGGCATTTGCTCTATCAGAAGGTTATCTATAATTCATAAAGGAAAGCTCTCTACCTTGTCCAGTCTGGGAGTTAACAGTACCTTTAAAAGGTGCTTCCGAGATGCAACCTGATCTTGGGTCCTAACCTCTGTTGCAGCTCTCAAGGCTGTATGTCAGCACTGTAGCCTCTGCTTTCACTTTATTTATGTAAACACCAGCCTCCTACAAAGAAACCAGAAGTCTAGACATATTGGAGCTGCTTCCTGCATGCCCGAATCACAGGTTACAGGGCTTCCAAAACCAGCCATCTGTCCGTATTCCTCTCCTTTCAGCAGTAGTTCTGCAGCATTTGGTATGGCCCCAGGAGGGCTACCCGCAGTATGCAAGTATAGACTGTAAAGACCTTTCATCAGGCTTGACAAGGTGAAAATCTGACTTGTCACACACACATAGGTCAGGGTTCTGAGTTTAATTGAATTTAGTCATGAGGAAAGGATGTGCACTAGTGGTTCTGGAGCCAGAAATCTCTCTGCAACAGAGATACAGCCATGGGTTTACAACTTCCCTGGTAGCTCTGAGCAGAGCAGAACCTCAGTCTTCGTGTTTCTGTTGCATCCTTTTACATGCACACCTCTCTCAGCAAGCAAGGCTCAGGCCAGGCAGAAGCTTTAGTGCTTGGAACAAACGGGGAAAAGCAACAGGACTGAAGCCTTGGTGTTTCTCAGTTGGCCAAGGAGCATCTGCTGGCACGCAAAGGATTTGAATAGTAGGATTTTCAAAACCACCTGTGTTGACAAAACTGTTTCCATTCAAGCTCTTTACTTTAATGGAAACCATTAAGCTGGGAAAAAGTGCTTCTATGATCCCAGTCTAACCTCTGTACATTCACTTGGACCTAATTGGCAGCCCACTGTCTGGTCTTTCCTCATTCTGTCCTTTGAAAAGCTTCCTGTTCCTTAAAACTAAGGCTGTGGCTGTGTGTATTGGTCATTTCCTTCCTGTGCTGCTTGGCTTTGTGGTCTCACCTGCCCTGCTGTAGGGACAGCAGGCTGAAAATTGGTCTGAAGTTGGGCTTGGTGCCACCTTTGTGGTTCATGTATGGAGCCAGCCATCAGTGATGGGAGGAGAGCCAAAGAGAACGGATAACCCATCAGGGCAAACATATACCTGGCTTGGCAGTCCCTGCTGTGGCAGACACCAAATGCAGGTGTGTGATTAAGAGTGAAGGACGAGGGTGATGAGAATATTGTGATCATTTGCCCCAGGACGCTCTCCCTGACTTGTGGCTTTGGGTATCTGAGGGGTTAACAGCTTCTTTGCACTTTCTCATTAGGACTGTGAAATGAAGAGTACGTCGTGTATTAAGGGAGTTTCAAGCACTTTTTCTGTCCTGCATCAGGATGGAGAAACATAGCACGTGATTCCCTGCACAAATCCTTTCATCCTGTCACAGAGTAACTAGGTGAAGAGGTCTGTCCATCTAGAATATCACATCCCATTTTGTCAGATGGGGCGCAGGAAATAGCAGCATGCTTCGCGTGCTCTCCTTCAATTTCCAGTGTCCTTGAATTTAATTCTTTCTAAGAGATAAATTTGTTGCAGAAAAGCTCAGCTATTTCAGGATGGCGAGCGCTGGGGGGCAGGTGCTGGTTCCCCACAGCTGAGGCAATGCAATTATACCTGGCAGAAGCAATCCTCAGACTAAGGAGAATCTGTGTTCTTGGGGTTTAAGGGACCTCGTCATGTGCCTTACAGCTTAAATGGAAAGCATTAAATGGCCCTCTGTAGCCTGAAGGGGGAAATAACGATGGTCTCCTCAGGGCGCCTTTGCCACATGCTGACTGCCTGGCTTCTTTACAATTCACTTCTTTCATTGAGGAAATAGTCTGTCTGGTACACTGTCATTTTGCCCCATTGCCTGCAATGATGATTTCTTCGTTCACTTTCTGCCATTGAGACTGTTGTTTCTTGAAATTATTCCTTGTCTAATGACTTCCATTGCTAATTTCATTCTAAGTGATCCCTGGACAGCCACAACCATAAAGGCATGTAGGTGGCTGGGTGATTTGTCAGGGCTCTGCCTCTAGGAGATGCTTAGTTTCAGTACTTTTATGAAGTAGTTTAAATAGTTATCATCTATTTTATGTCTGCATTATAAAGCAATCCTGAGGTATTGCTTTTTTCATTTTTAAGTCTAAACTTGTTGATTTCTAATAGCAGTTCCAATTTTCAGGCCAGCCTAAGACCATCCCCATAGGATGGTGCGGGGCTCCAAATGCAGGGTTGGTTGTGTGAGCCACCCATGGGAGCATGCTCGCCTTTCAGCCATGGAGATGTGTCCATACGGACCTGAGTGAGAAGCATTCTTGTCATTTACTGTCCTGACTGGCACAGCCACTGTGACAGGCTGGTTTTGCAGGCTTACCAAGTGATGAAAATCTCTGTCTTCTGCCTTGATAAGGTATTTATGTCCTCTTACTCCTCCGGCTTCTGAAACAGAGGAAGGGGTGCTGCTAGTGACCACCAATAAAGATGAACTGGTCACAGCTGGTAAAATAAGATCCTTCCTCACTTCCCCAGGCATGCTGTGGGACGTAATTGCACCAGTGGAAGGAAGGAGTTCATGTTGTTCTTTCAAAGCTACATCATTATTCTGTCATTGCCATTGCTTCCTTGGCATGTTGGAAGCTCAGCACATTGGTGGATTTGAATGTTTTATATATGTGTATGTCCTCATACACTTTTTCCATTTGTGAAGCACATCCTAGGAGACCTCAGAGTGGCCGCTCAAAAAAAGTAGCAACAAAGCATTTGCTATCCTGTTTTGTGGTTGGGGGTGTCAGTTTGCTATGAAATAGAAGGACTTGTTTGAGGTTGCTTTGGTAGCTCAGTGTTCAGATTTGTGTTTCCTGGTTTCCCTGATTGTCATTTATACTGTTTCACTCTTTACTGTATTCTCAAGCTTTATGAGTTTCTACAGATAAAAACAAGTGACATAGAATGGTCAGAGATAAGTGATTGATTCAGCTAGGCTAAGAATAAAATGGGACTATTATCTGTTATATAGGCATGACAAAAATGTGATTCCCCTCTCCTCTTGGACCAGTGCAGGTTTAGGCTTCCTTTTATCATAGAATCCCAGACTGGTTTGGGTTGGAAGGGACCTTAAAGCTCACCCAGTTCCAACCCCTGCTGTGCGCAGGGACACCTTCCACTAGACCAGGTTGCTCCAGGCCTCTCTGTCCAGCCTGGCCTTGAACACTGCCAGGGATGGGGCAGCCACAGCTTCTCTGGACACCCTGTGCCAGTGCCTCAGCAGCCTCACAGGGAAGAATTTCTTCCTAATGTCTAATCTACAGGACAGCAGCATGGTTCTTGCTGCGTGCGTCACCCTGCACCAGAGAGGAAAGGTTTGCTGGCTGAATTCAGCTGTTCCCAACTGGATACCCAGAAGTGTCTGACTGGCCCAGTCAGGCCAAGATATTTGGGGATGCTATAAGAAGCTTTGGATGGATAATATCTATGATACAAATTAACATGCTGCAGTGTTGAGTAACAGACATGGTGCAGTTACAGTAGTGCTAACTCATGCAAGAGCTGATTCTTACTTAACATGATTTCTACTTTAGCATGAAATTTATGTTTTTAGTCCTTGTCACAGAGCATGAATAGATACAATTATTTTTTGCAGGCAATACCATCAGAATCTATGCTGTGTTGCTGGCTGGGGTTAGGACACTGGCAGAGCCTGAGCAATTTGTCAGTAAAGCCTTTTCTAGGGTGGATGTAGGGAAGACAGTGTGAAAGCCTGGGCCACAATGGCCTGGGCTCTCTGGAGCAGGTGGTTGTAGTGGGTTTGTGTGTGAGACACCTCTGATTGCTGTGGCTCAGCTAAACAGCATTTGTTGCTCTGATGAAACACCTTTGGGAGACACATCGTGCAGATAGCCTTTAGCAAGTCACAAAGCAGTACATGGGTTGAGGTGTCCTAAACTGTCACCTAAGCAAGGAGGTGAATTCCAAACATGCTGTGTAGTGGTTTTGGTCACTTTGTGTTGTTGGTGTTCAAGATGGGAGAGGACTCATACCAGTGGGTTGGAAGGGAAGGCTGCAGTTAAAGGGGTGTATTTGCATTGGTACTATGCTGTGCATGGCGCATGTGAAAGCTGGAGTCTGAAGCTTGGCTGCCAGCCTCCTGGTGACCTGAACTAAAGGCAAATTATGTCTGTGCTCCTGCTGGAAAGGTGGCTTTACACAAGGCTTGCTGCTCTACATCTGTGGGAGAGAGGGGTGTTGGGAATGGGGGTAAAATCTGCAGATGCAGCCTGTAAAGAAAGGGTGGGAGGACAAAGGTCCATGTGTGAGCCTCACATAATCCTCATTTCAGTTACCCTCACATTACAGACAAAGAGATAATATACCACATTTTCCTAGAGCGTGAGAAAAGCAGGTCTTGTATGAACACAAATGCTCAATTTGTCATGTATCTTAATGGGATATCCCCTTTGGTGTGGCTTAACTGTTGAGCTGGTTCCAGCTGTTGAACCAGCACTTTATGGAATACCCCAAACCCAAACACAGAACTGTATCTGTTCATACGTCCACTGCAGTGTTTTTTAAATGGACCTCCAAAGCTGCACCTTGGTGGGAAAACATCTGCTTTTACACATTCACTTGGTGATAGCCATATAAAATATGTGGGGTAGAAGGTCCTTCTGATAATGAGGGGAGCTCTAAAGCCCAGAGGAGACAAGCTGCTGGGTGTTGCAGGGGAATGATGTGTCTGTGTAAATTGAAGCATCTGCAGAATAGCTCATGGATTTTAAGGCCAGGAAGATTGTCCCTGCTTTGAACTCTGCATTGTGTCCCCTTTGATTCAAAGTATCGTGGGCTGTGAATTATTATGAATAACCCTGTAAGGAAGTTTGTTTAAAAAAGCAAACCAAATAACCCCTTAGCAATTATGCAAAGAAAACAGGATAAAAATCACAATCACTGAAGTGGTTACATACATACTCTCTTTCTTACTTGAGTGCTGGTCATGAAGTTTTACCCATTGTTTCAGCCTTCTGTGGCTTTTATGAAGACAGATAAGCCACGAAGCAAATCAAGCTTTCAGGAAGTTTGATAAACTCTGCCTTTTTTAATCACCCTGCATAGCTCCGGGTGTAAAATTTACACAGAATAGAGTCTGCAGGTTCAGGGACTAAGTAATCATTTTTGCTGAGCTGCAGAGCGAGCCCAAGAGAGCTGTTAGACGTCCTAAAATAAATAAATATTGAGCCCAGGGGAGAGATGAGTGTGTAATTACCTGAGGTCTGGCTTTTGTGCCCTCTCTCAAAGTTAATTTAAACTTTGGATAGCTGAAAGCTCTCTGCATGAGGCAGCACCAGAACCTTGCTGCTGCCGGGGAATTTGTTTGGTGTGATGTTCTTACCTGGCTGCTTGCTGACTCAAGGCCATGCAGGTGAGGAAATCAGTGTTTGGAGGGGAGGTGTATGTGGGATTTAACTAATAGTTGTGACTGAATGATAGAAAAGAGAAGGAGAGTAAAGCACTGTTCCTGCATAGGCTTCAGTTGCTTGTTTCAGTTTGCACAGCAATGGTTGGTTGGTTTTCTGCTGTTTTAGTTTGGTGCTGTTTTGCTCATTATACTTAGGAAAGGGTGAACACATGGTAGTTGGGGAGAATCAGACTTCAAATGTTCAGTTAAAGGCAAGTCAATATCATGGTACAGGTATTGAGTCTAGGAACAAAAGATACTTGTTAGAGATGAATTGTGTGGTCAGGCCTTGAGACACTTGTGTGACTTCACGCTGTCTCGCATCATCATGAGCTAATGCTCTCTTCCCTTGGAAATCCTATTTGCTTTGGTGGTATTGCTCTCATCTCAAATTCAGTAGTGCATAGGGAGGTCACGAAGCCTGCCATATGTTTTTTTCAGTCTCTTTAAAACCAAATGTATTTGGCAATCTCGCAATTCTTATTGAAGTCTTCTGCCTGCAGAAGTCAGCCCAGAGTTAAAGATATGAGTAGAGAATGGCAGCCTTGGATTTTCTTTTTCTTGCTGTTTTCAGTCCCTCCTATGCACTGTACCCAAGGTTGGTCCTGGCATACACAGGAGCCAGGCTGAGTTCTTTGCTCATCCCCTCTGCTTCTATTCAGCCTTCTAGTCTTTTTATATCTTGTCTCTTTGAGGCAAGTAGCAGCTGTAGCTGAAACAAGTGGCAGTAGTCTAGTAGCTCAGCAGTGATGCTCAGAGGAAGACATTATCTTTACCTTTTTTGCATTTGCAGAATTGCCTTGGTTTTCGGAGGAGGTAGCTAAGTCATTGTAAGCAAGGAGCACAGATCCAAACTGCACTTCTTTTAAATGTGTCAGGTGCGGACTTTGGACACTTGGGGTTATTACTCATGAGGTTTGTTGCTTTTACTGCCTTTTTGTTGCTAATGTAACTGCATTAGCACTAACAACAGTGGTTTTCCTTGAACACATCCTAAGTCACAGAAAAGTATCAAGACACAACTTGGCAAAACCTTTATATGTCAGCAGGACTACCCAGCAAAACTGTGTGAGATTGCTTGGTTTGCATTTTTATAATGCGAGAAAACATCTGAAGCTGCTCTGACTTGAACACAAAACCTGAAGAGATGATTGTGCTGTAGAAATTCTGCTGTTGCACATACTTGGTACAACTGCTGACTGTTGCACTTGCACCTGTAAAACTTGGGAGGAACAGCTCCACAAACACAAGTGGTTCCACATTGTGTCCCCTTAGCTTCAGCCACATCCTTGGAGTGGGGTTTTGGCATGTAACTTCCAAAGGCAGATAAGAAAATAGATCGTTAGCTGTTGAATTGGCTGTTTTATTCTGCTTCAGGGGTGAAGAAGCTGAAGTGCGTGTGTTTTGCTGCACAGATGCTTCTGGCCCTGCTTGGTACATGGCTGTTAGAATCTGACCTGATTTTACAGATTTTTAAGGCATTAACTCCTGCAGCCTCTCCTGATGCCTTTGGACCTTCTTATATACCTTCCTTGGTTTTAAGTAGCCAATTTGAAAGAGTTCTTAAATTGGGTGTTAAGACTTTGCTAGTGCCTCTTTCACCTGAAAAACAGCACCTAGTTAAATTTGGGTTGGCAGTACCAAGTTTCATAAAGCCTTCCTTTTCAAATGCACTTCTTCCATGAGGCACTGATCTTCAGAGAACTATACACAGACATAGACACAAAGTATGAGAGGTTATAAGTCTAGATATAGCCACTGGATATAACCATGTAAAGCTAAGGGCAGCCCAGAATGTGTTCCTGCACTGTATGTACTGTTTATAACTGTTAAGTGTTGTTTCTACTTTATTTAAAATGAAATCTCTCCAGGGAATAGGCAGGATCTTCTGCATTTCCACTGTATTTATAGACCACTATTGTGGTCTATACATCGTAACTGTTTATATGTAGATATAATGCTCGCCTTAACCTTTCTGTTCCTCTTGCAAATAAATAACTGTATTGCTGTCTGTGCAGCATTCTTTATTTTCTTTATATTATTAGAGAGAAATAGCATTATTTAGAGAAAAATAAATTGCAGCATTAAAGGCCAGATATATTTAGTGTGAAGACCACTAGTCACCCTGGTAACTGCGCCAGGATGCTGATAGAGATACATGGTGATGCACTACATTAACATCCCCTTTTACACCTAAAAAGCAGGCACCTGCCTGAAGGGAGTGAACTAAGTGATGCTACATGGTGGGAGATGTTTCTGCTTACTTTTATTGTAACTAACTAATTCTGATGATTGTGAGCCCTCAGAGGACGTCCTCATACACAACATTGATTGCTACATTGTCCGTCATCCAGTCTCCTTTTTATCTATGAGCTGGGGCTAGCCATGGTGACAGTGAATTATTTGTGTGGAAGGATCTGTGCCTGGCAGTTTAGGGCTCTGGTTCCTTATTGCCCTGTATGCTGTAGACCTATACAGTAAACTTGATGCTGATTAAACAGAATCCACAAGTTTTTGTGTCTTAAACTTTCAGGAGTTGTTGCTATTGTCTTCATTATCATCAGCTGAAGATGAGAGGCCCTGAATTTGCATGGGAATTTCCCCTTGCATTCAGTAAACTTTATGGGCTATTTATTGTTTACGTGGTAAATACCAAGTCTCTAAGGCCTTTCTGTCAAATATCCAGGCTGAATTTGAGAGCAAATGAAGAGCTTGTGTTTCCAGGCTTCTCCAGAGGGCTGGGGAGTTGAAGAGGACTAGTAAGTGATACATCTGCCCTTTCTACCTACACAAACTGAGCTCTGGAAAACTTTAGTGTGTAACCAAATGATGATACACCCTGTATGGGGAATACTTGAAATACTGAGCAACTGTTAGCTCATTTCCTTTTTCAGTAATGCTGAATGTGGGTGGTCAAAACCTGCATCTGCATGTGGGATTTCTGCCCTATTGGGGAAGGTGAAACAGCAGGAGGATAGTGCTGAGAGTGGGACTTTGAAAAGCAGATCTGGAGCTCATGGAGCTTAATGCAGTTCCTGCAAGGTATCGTATGATACATTATAGGTATTCCCAAGGCAACTTCAAGTATTTCACGCAGGCCAGCCTGTGCTTGGATGTTCTTGGTCTCCAGGTTCTGATCTGTCTCCGTCATTCATATAAGGAAATCAGCCTCCTAAAAGAGCCTTAAGATTTGTCAGGGTAAAGTTTCATGCAAGTGATGGCACTGTATCTCCTTCCTGTACTTAATCTGTAATGATGTCACTTTGACATACTTTCCTACCCGTGAGAATGAGGAGTTTACATGGAAATTGTTTTTTTGTTAGGTTCCTGCATATATTGTGTGTAGTGTGGCTTGCACAGTAATTTAAATACAAGTATAAATTTGGTCTCCCAGGCATATCGTCTTTTGAACTCCTGAAATTGCTGCATCTCTACCCGCATAGAGCAATCTAACCCCCTTGGTTCGGAGAAGGTTCCTTGAGGTATTTATCCAGAGGCTTCATGTAGCAGCATATAAAAAGGTTTCTGTTATTCACCTCCAGTCTGACCTGTAAAGACCCTTATTCCGTGCCCCAGAAAGAAACTTATTCACTGTGGTAAAGAAGTACAGCTCTGGCATCCAGTCCCAAACTGCCTGAAACTGCACAGGAGGACTTCTCCTTGCTGAGTCCTCTGACTCAGTCCCTTGAGCTACTAAATAGACTTTAAGAGACTGACTGTCTTGCTCTAAAACATCTGCCCAAATAAACTCTTTCTTTACAGCCAAGAGCAGTCTCTCCTCACTGCTTGTATGTTACATCCACTAGCATAATGGCAACTACAGAGAGCAGTAGAGAGGTGTTCTACTTTGAATTCTTGGAACAGATGTTGGGAATTAGTGCTTGCAGCTCATAAATAAAAGAGGTTTATTTTATATGCAACTCTCCTCACTAGATCAGATGTCTAAAATACATATGAAAAAGGTAACGGGTGGCAGGTACCCAGTTTTCTGGGGGAAATTTCCATTAAGTTGAATGACCACATCAAAATCACAGAAAAGGAAAGAAACGAAGAGAGCTAAGAAGTGACAAGAGAGAGGTTTTTGAAGACGGTTTGGAAGCAGTTGGAGGATTGATGTGGCTGACAGGCAAAAGGGCTGTTCAGGCAGCAGAGGTAGGAGATGGGGGATGAGTTTTATGACTAATGTTAAAGTAATCTGAAGGGACAGCACAGAGAGTGGTGAGAGGTGAGCTGGGAGAATAAGAAACATGTTTTGCACTGAAAACAGTGATCCAACTTCCACTGAGCAAAGAGGAGCTTCGTGCATATGTCCAGAAGCTGATTTGTCCATAGATCACTGGAGGAGAAAACACACAGCAAAACATATAATTCTGCCCTCACTTTTACAACATTTTTCTGCTTTGCTAAAGCTGCTTGGTGTGGAGGGAGGAGAGATGGTGGCCCTTCAAAGGGTGTCTTTAGTGATAAGCTCTGTTTAAGGGTAATTTCACTGCTGGTAATTAGCTGACACTGTGCAGCTGTGATAGTAGTGCACACAAAATACTATTAGAGATCAAGCTCAAGGTCTGGTGGGGAAGATAAAGGAAACAACTGTTCTTTCTCTTCGAATGCATGAGTTGGGCAGCAATGAGAGAAAAAAAACGCTACGTGTCAGGCACAAAACAAGTGGGTTGTGGGGTTTTTGTCCTTTCCTTTATGCGTGGCAAGCTCTCAGTTTCAAGTATCAAAATGCAGTTTCTGGTGCACAGGATGATATCTTCTTGCTGCTCTAGAACTCATAATGAACTATTAAACTGCAGCGGCATTTCATCCCTGGGCTTCCCACACCTCAGTGTTGGATGAAGTGACCTGGAAAGCAAAAATACGTGAAAGACTGAGGTGGTTTTTGAGAGTTGAAGTGCTACATAGGTAACGGATCTGATTATTTTGAGAAAGATGCTGTGAAAAGTGGTCCTGATGTATATATTAGCTCACCTGAGGGTGAAGCAGACTTCTTAAGGGAAAAGAGTATGTGAAGGAGAGCTTGGGGTTGGGTAAGTGGGCAGAGGTCATGCTGTAAAGCATGTGAAACCCTTGAACTGATGATTGTGCTGAATGAGGAGCTAACTCTTGATGATGCTGGTGCTAAGCTGCTCCAGGAAAACAGGTGTGCTCCCTGCAGAAGACAGCAGTACTTCAGTTAGGTTTTCTCCCTTCTGAGGCTCTCTGCTCCATCTTACGCTTAGAAGACCTGGAGTAATGGACAGGTAAGCACACAGTGCGTTCACTGGTTTTGTATAACTTTCCCTCTTCTTTTCTCCTGGTTCCTTGCAGTTGGATCTAATGTGTTAGTGAGCTCCTGCCTTCAGCTTACCAGCCTGCCTTCTGCAGGGTTTGCATGGCTGGCTTCAACCGTACACCTGCTTGTGGTGATCACTCCATGCTTGTGTGATCATGCAACAGGGTGGCAGTTCTTGTGCTTTGCCTGAAATCAGGTTTTAGAGAGACTCTTTTTGTCCTTGATGGCATCTTTAATCAAAAAAACCCAAACCAACAGCACTGAAGCAAATAAGGCTTCTCTTTATACAGAAGAGTTTGATTTCAAAGCTGTCATGTAACTGGCAGGAACAGAGGAGCACCACCAACTAGGAGAGCAGAAGATAAAATAGTTTGGGCTCAATAAGTTGTACCTAGGAGCTTTTCAGAAAATTGCAGCAATTTCCTTTTAACACCCCAAGCAGTGCACTTCATGCTGGGACATACCTTGAAACAGAGGTTAACAGTACCAGATGTTGTCTTGTAGTATTATAAACTGTTTGTATTACAGCAGCACACGGTGGCCTGGTTCAAAGCGAGCGGTGCTGCACTGAGAAGGGCAGTCCAGGCCTTACCTGCTGGGTAGCGATGATGGGACACAGAAATGCCAAGCTGTGACTTGCCCTGAGTCATAAAGCGTTTCTTTCAGGAAATAGAAATCATTTCTCGTGAAACTCAACAAGTAACATGTAGGTGATATCAGTTTTGGCACTTAACCCTGGTGTAACGTGCTGTTCTGTAAGTTTATAAGGCACCCAGTTTGATCCTCTTTAAAGGTCTGAGATCTTTGATGTCAGTGTCTGTGACTTTATGGGGAAAGCTGGAAGTGGAACGGGAAAATGTCAGTCTCTTGAATTTGCCCTAATCCCACAGGTTACAGTAAATGGGTGGTGACAGTGTATTGCATATCATGGTGCTGCGCATGACTGATCAGTTGTCCTTCAAATGCTATTAACTTCAATCCAGTTAATCTATTTTCCTGTATGTTGAAAACAAAGCAGTTCTGGTTGAGGGATTAGAGGAGGAATTAAGTATTTGTTCTCTAATCCTGAGTGTTTATAAATCAGTATTAATTACTTTAGGTGCTTTTAGAGAGTTTACATGCCAGGTTTTGTAATAATTTCATGATCCATCTGGCTAATAAAAATACTTCATTGCAGGAGAAGAAATAAAATCTATTGCTGTGAAGTGTAAGCATGCAAATCTCTTGCTTAATGGGAACTAACTGCTGCTGTTGTGGATTCTGGTAAGTTAAAAATAATGATGGGGCTAGCCACATCCCACATCACCGCCTATAAACATGCTGCATAGATTCAGCCCAGTCTATGGAAGAAGAGAAGAAAGCTGAGCCTAGGGCGGTGGAGTTCCCCTGTTCCTAGGAGTAAATCTATGTGTTAGGTGTTTCTAAGGGTATAGGGGGGTTGGGGATGCTATTTGAGGGTGAGGTTGTTTTTCAGGGCAGGGGGATAAGGCATAGGGATACTACTGGGAAATAAAAGATCCTGCAGTGTTTTTGTCCCCTGGTTGGCAGTGGTGTTGCAGACACTATGCTGTAGTGCAGCAGTGCTGAGGAATGCTGTGTGTGTGTGAAAACAAAGACATCAGTTATCTACAAAGGATCATCTTTCCACTGATAAGGACAGTGCTCTCAAAGCAAAGAAAAGCGAGTTTGGCTGGAGCAGGAAATCTTGCACCAAGCATTTAGCAGGGTTATTGATTGCCCCAGATTCAGCTTTTAATCCTTCCTTTAATCACAAATCAATTCCACTGGGTGTTTGAGTTTCTTTCATTTCTTACCCAAATGCTTCAGACTTCTAAACAATGGAGTTCCCTGTGCAGGACTTTGGGAACTGCAGCCCAGCAACACCCCACATTCCTGCCACTTCGGTGCAACCAGACCAAAAGTGCTCGGAGCAAGCGCATCTATCAGGGCTTGCTGTGTTTCTGTCTTTATACTGAAAGGGTGGAATCCTTTCCAAGCACAAACGCAGGCTGGGTGAAGAGTGGATGGAGAGCAGCCCTGAGGAGAAGGACTTGGGGGTGCTGGGTGATGAGAAGTTCAACATAACCCGAAAATATGCACTTGCAGCCCAGAAACCACCTGTGGGCTTGGTCTGCCTCCTAGGTCCTAGATGTCCCTGCCTATGGCAGGGGTTGGAACTAGATGAGCTTTCAGGTCTCTTCCAACCCAAATCATTCTGTTATTCTATGATTCTTCCTAAGACTTTGTCTCCTCAAAGTCCTTAATCGGCTTGGGATTTTTCTAGAAAGAGTTTTTGTTTTTCTTTCCTTTGATCTGCATTTAGCTCGCAGAATAGATAGGAGGACATGGGTTGTGCTCCTGCCTGTGTAACACTCAATCTTCAGTATTGACTTCTTGAAGTTAGTGCCAGAACTTGGCTTTTGGGCCTGTTGAGAAACTGGGGGACTGGCAAACACCACAAATACATGTGAATGTGTATGGTGTGCCACTTTGTTTCCATCATCTCCATGTTTGCTGCTGCTGCCACCCCAGCTTTTCCTGGCATTAAGATGCAGCTGTTGCAATTTATGGGGCAGTGGTATCTGCTGCCAGTAGAACAGCTACAGGTTTTTTTAGGGTGCAGTGTTTCAGTCTGCTCATGGCTGGCTTTTAGGATCCTGGTTCTAATGTATTACTTAGCTAATATTCATTACTCTCTTACACTGGTTGAAATGGAAGGGACTCAATTGTTGTGCATATATTTCACAGAAGTGCTTTATAATGACTAAATCTCCACAGAAGGAAGGAAACAAAATGGTCTGAGAGAGAACAATTTTGAAAGCTTTGGTGCAGTTTCCTGTTCCTAATTAATTGTATTTTGTCGTAATATTTTGCGTATAAATCTGGCTGCAACAGCATTCTAGAAAGAAAGAACCAAAGCTCAAGGCTTCTGAATTGGTTGAATTTTTTTTAAATATAGCTAAATTTTAATCTTGAACTCTTGGAGTTGCCCAGTGGACTGGTGACACAGCCACCTCCCTGGCATCTACATGCTGCCATAGAAGGGAAGGTGCCTTGCCCTGCTTGCACCAGCCCTTAGCATGGGTAGGTAGTCCTGCACACTGGAGATCACCGTCTTGCTTTTGGAGTGATTGAGCTCCGCACTGTCCCAAACTCCAGATCTACAGCAACACCATAAACCTTAACACAACACTTGGGTGGCTCCCTGCCTTTCAGTACTCTGCAGCACGAATGCTTTGTGTGATTCTTTATACTCTTCAGTCTTGTTTGATGTATCTTTCAGTATCACTTTCATTTATTAGTTTCTCATGAGTTTTTAACTACTGTTTTCTATAATGGTAAAACGTATCTGTGTATATGCAGAAAAAGGCAGGTCAGAAATGTGGTGACTCTGGGTGTTAAGAAGCGTTCTGGGTTTGGGATTTTTATTGCCATGGTTTTGACAATAGCACATTACTTACAAGCAGGACAGCCACTGCTGAGTTAAAGTTCCCCCACTACAGTAAAACTCCCCCAGCTTTACAGTGCCTCGTGCCATAACTTCTGTGTTTATGCCATGTCTATTTGGTGACATAACTTGTCACCCACTTTTAATACCTTCCTCTACTCTCCTACACTGCAGTAGTAGGCATGTTATTTACTGGGCAAATGTTGGTGTTTCTATTAAAATTAGATTGAAGCATAACACACCAGTGGAAGGAGTTATAAATGGGTGAGGGGACACTTTCACAGATGCCTTATTTAGCTGGTGGCAGAGCTGAAATTTGGACTGCTGCTCCTTGGTTATAAAGCAAGAGCCTGCCTGATGGACCACATTCTATGAGAATTCAAGGTCTTGTTGGGACTGCAATATTACTGTTGTTTTACATCTTCTCTGGCTTAGTTATAGAGAAGATTAACCTCTCTGCCTTATACCAGGCTGTGGAACAGCCTTTAAATGTCAGCATTGCCATTAGTGGACACGTCCCAGCCCTTTCCTGTTTTCCACATTGATACCAATTGCATCTGCCCTTGCCGTATCACCATGGCTGGCCGACGGGACTCCTAAACAGGGTACATCTGAGTTGGAGAGGGAGTTTGATTGGGCCCAGGAAGGATGTCTTGTGGTTGGTGTGGGATGTTTTTTATGTGTTGTTGGTTTTTTTTAACTATCCAACATATATATATGCTGGAGATGTGTGTATATATCTGTATCTGTCCA
This sequence comes from Pezoporus wallicus, assembly GCF_028554395.1. NCBI lineage: Eukaryota > Metazoa > Chordata > Aves > Psittaciformes > Psittacidae > Pezoporus > Pezoporus wallicus. The sequence continues at coordinate 660,299 of NW_026642051.1, forward strand.
TATTCGTATATGTATGGAGATATATATATATACACACATATATATATTTTATATCCTAATGCACCCTTTAGCCGTTGCTTGCTCAAACCCTGAACCCATGAGAAGGTGATGCTTTCAGTATCTAACTCCAAGTCAAGGTCAACAAGACTCTTGATCTTGGCTGTAATGAGTTTGATACTGTCAAATCCTGAATGTTCCTGCCTGCACAGCTCTCCTAAACAGGGTATTTATTGGATATATTTTTTTAATTGGTAAATATTTATTGACCCTAAATATGATCTTGTAAGTCAAGGCTTTCCATTCAGTAATGATTTGTCCTCTTCCTCCTGAGCTTCCTCCAGTACTGTTTTGATATTGGGAAGCTCGCTGGAGGAAAAGGGAGGCTCTGAGGGCAGGATATCCCTGACACAAAATAAACACACACAAGATGGAATAAGAAACCATCTTTAGCAGTTAACAGAAGAAAGAATGCAAAAGGTGATGAATGGCAGAAGGTATAAAAGGCTGATTTTCAGCTCCTGGATTACTCTGCTAGAATGTGGTGCTGTGAGGAAAGCAATGTGATCTATGAAAATCAAAACATTGACTATTTGAGCTGGAGACTTCACTTCTGAAAGGCGCCAAATCCTGTTAAATTTTAATAAGAGTTTAGATAGAACTCCTTGGGTGTCGCTGCTTGAAAAACAACACTTGAGACTGATAACAGCAGAGCGCCTGTGAGTTAACACCTGCAGCACAGCATGTGGCTTTCAGAGCTGAAATATTGACTGCTCTGGAAGGTGCTGTGGTCAGGAGCGGTGTGAAGCAATTCCTTTGGCCAGGCTGTCAAAACTGCTGTGCAGTTGCTTTTGCTACCTCCAAGCTACATGAGCTTACGTGGCACGTGGAGCCTGTCACCACGGGAAGGGGAGGACTGGTGGAGTTTCCTAGATGGCCTGGAGCATCCAGCCCTAGTTGTATGAGAACAGAGAGTGAAGCTTTGGGGTTTTACTACTGTAATCATAGCTCGGCCAGTAGGTAATACCTTAGGCTTTGTTCATGTTTATAGGTGGTGGCGAAGTGTGATCATACCTTTATCTCCTTTTTGGGCATGTTTTAAGAAAACAGAGCACTGGTTTCACACCAGGCCCGCCTCTTCTACTGGTGGTCGCAAGAGCTGAAGTGTTCCTCCAGTGCTGAGATGTAACAAGCAGCTTAATGAGAGCATCATTCAAATGGATGAGATTTGTGAAAACACCTGTGTTTTTAAGAAGTTTTCCAAATGAGCTTTTCATGAGAGCTGAGAGGAAGGGGACGGAGGATAAGAAAGCTAAACTATTTCAAACCATCACTTTAAAGGCTTTAAAGTACCAATATTCATTAATTCCTTTGGCAGGTATTAGAATGTATTAATCCTGATGCACTGAATTGGTATTAGTGCAGGAGTCATAAGGACTTCTGCAGGCATTCAGCTGCAATTTAGCATCAATTAGCTAGGCCATTATTTAAAAGTGTTATTTTAATACATTAAATTTCCCAGTGTGTCCTCAGGCAGTTGGTGGAGCTGCTGTTAGATTCTCTTATCACTCTCCATTTTTCTTTCTAGTTGTCATTGCTGTTCTCCTTTACTTGATAGTGTGTGCCTCACACAGGGCTCCTCAAGGGTGACTGGCACTATGAGCTCACATGCTGCTTAATCTAATTCGGCTGCAGGAAGCTGCTGCAAGCGGTGGTCCTGGCTGTCTCCAGACCTCTTCCCTCTATTCTTTTTCCTCCCTTGTAGGACATCTGACATTTCCAAAGGTAGGATTTTAAACCCTTGAACGCATCTTCTGAGCCACATAACCGCTGCTCAGTGCAGCATTGTGCTACAGGTTACAGAATCATAGAATCACCTAGGTTGGAAAAGACCTTTAAGATCATCAAGTCCAACCGTTCCCCAGCACTGCCCCATGTCACTGGGGGCCTCATCTACACAGTTTGTGAATACTTCCAGTGACAGTGACTCCACCACTGCCCTGGGCAGCCTGTTCCAGTGCCTGACTGCCCTTTCAGGGAAGATGTTGTTCCTGATATCCAGTCTAAACCTCCCCTGGTGCAGCTTGAGGCTGCTTCTTCTTGCTCTATCCCTGGGTGAAGAGCCCAGCTACCCCCTGCCTGCATCCTCCTGTCAGGCAGTTGTAGGGAGAGATCAGGTGCCCCCTGAGCCTTCTCTTCTCCAAACTAAACCCACCCCACCCCCTCAGCCATTCCCCATCACACTTGTGCTCCAGGCCCTGCACCAGCTCCGTTGCCCTTCTCTGGCCCCGCTCAAGCACCTCAATGTCTCTCTTGTCGTGAGAGGCCCAGAGCTGAACACAGGATTTGAGGTGCAGCCTCACCATTGCTGAGTACAGTGGGATGATCACTGCCCTGGCCCTGTTGGCCACACTGGTGCTGATACAGGCCAGGATGCTGTCGGCTTCTTGGCTGCCTGACCACAAGCTGGCTCATGTTAAGCAGCCATCAGTCAGCACCCCCAAATCCTTTTCCATCGTACAGCTTTCCAGCCACTTTTCCCAAGGCCTGGAGTGTCGCAGGGGATGTTGGCCCAAGTGCACATTATGTAGCCAGCACCCAGAAATGTGGCATTTGTTCCTGTCCCTGTTCAGAGCTGAAAAGAGATTCTCACTCAACTGCTGGAGGCTCTCTAGCTGTGCCAGTGCCCTGCTGTTAGAGGCTGCATGGCCTTACCTGTCTCGATGCTGCTTGTTTAGGGGAATACCTGTGCCTCCTACTGCAAAAAAGACAATGTTTGCTCGTTTTATCTCCCTGTTCTTGGGGAATGCCCTAACACCAGCTTCTGCCTTCAGAGACCAACTCTTACAATGTAGGTGTAAAATGCCTAGTACAGCAAAGCGCTCACACAGATAACTCAGGGTTTCTGTATATTTCTGTAGTGCAAATTAATAAGAAAAACCTGATACTTGAGTGTGGAACAACCTTTCTTCCCATATCAGGTGTAAGAGCTCATCTGCAGTCAGTCACTGCTGTGTAATAGTTCACTGTTTTGCATGGAAGAGTTTGGGATATGTTAGGCATTTTTGTCTCAAGAGAAGAATAGCTTCTGCCTTGCTGTTTGCCCACAGCATGATGATGGATGCCTTGGAGGGGATGTGCTGCAGAGAGCTCTGCAGTCACTGGGACTGGCGCTTGGATTTATTGTCGTGGTGCTCCTAACTTTTGCGAAGGAGCCTGATGAACACTGCTTTTTATATCCTTGGGTATAAAGTGGGAGGTTCCTGTACACTTCAGTCAATGTCCTCAGTATTACTACAAGTCCTATCGTGAGCAATTCTTCTGCAGACCAACAGATGCTCAAGTGTTAGCAGACCATGCCAAATCAGCAAATTCAAAATTGATAAAACATATGGCAATCACTAGCAAAAGCTCCTGATTCCAGTAGAACCATCCATATCACTCAATTCAGACACATCCTGTACTGCAGTATATTTTGTTTGATGTACCAGATGCCTGTGTGAGAGTGGTGTGGGTGCAAGCTCACAATTGAGGACCTCTGAAGTTTCTTGTAGAGGATGGAAGTACCCAGTTACTAATAGGAGAACGTTTTTCACCAGCCATCCACACCATCTTGCTCCTCTCAGTAATAAACCTCACAAGAGAGCAGTAAAACAACTCTCTAAGTGGAAATGTACAACTCCACTAAATCTCTGATATTTAGTTGCTGTAAAAATGATAGGGTTTGTGTCGCTGTAGGGTTTTCCTCCCACACTTCCTGGTTTCTTCACACATCCCAGATCCATGGGCAATAGCTGTGGGTCTACCTCCTCCTCTTGGTCCACAAGTACTTTCTCTTAAGATAAATCAGAGTAAGCAGTGTCCTTAATTGTACTTAGCTTAATGTATAGCTCCAGTTTTAGACTTTAAGGAGACCTATGACCATGAAGTTTGTAGTTTTCCATCAGTCTGCTAATGATACCTCTCCCCATAGTATATCCCTGCATTTAGTTATGTTTCACTTAGTGCCAATGTTACGATTTTTAGATGCAGTATGTTTTTCATTCTAAGCAATCAGAATTCTTTAAAATGCTTTGCAAGTCTTTTTTTGGGATGATTGCTGTTTCTTGGTATTTTGTTCCCTTCCCTCTCATCCTCTGCCCTTTATAAGCACATCAGTTCTGTTGGGCCTTGCTTAACCTCAGTGCTGTTCATCAGGCTGAGACTTTGATCTGTCATCTAGCCTATGCATTTGACTGTGTTTTCTGCACAGTGATGTCGACCGAGATACTTTAAAAGGGATGGCCTTTTCTGTTGTCTTGCATGGTTGTTTAATCAGTCATTTAGCAGTTAAACCCCTGTGAGCAATGCAGTGGCCTTTTTTTATGATCTTGGCTTTCATGCAAACTCCTGTAATGTGTTTGCTGAAGTATTTTAGATTTCTTGTGGTAGTCCAGCAGTGTCCCCTGTTAGTAATGTCATCCCTCTGCCTCTCTTCCTCTGAAGTCCCTCCTTATGGACTTCTATAGCCAACCAAGGCTGACACCCCATCTAGTGAAGACTTCATGGCAGTGAGAACAGAGTCATTACCTTCCACCTTTTGTCTTTGTGAACATCAAAGAGTCGCAGGTCCCAGCAAGTGAGGTGCCAGAAAGTGAGGTTTGGTTTAGGGTTTCCATAAAGCAGAACTGGCAAGTCCGCTTGGTTTTCCTCTGCAAATTATATCAGGACTCATAACTGAGCAGCAGCTGCTGTTTGGCCATCTCCTTTTGACCCAGCTGCTTCTGTGCTTCTTGCTGATGCCTGTGGGTGCTAAAGTAGTAGCTGTCAGTATAACTCATCCTTTCTGTGAATGGCAGATTCGTACAGTGAAATGCTGGGAGCTGACGTTTTGGTGCAGAGATCCCAAGGGACAGCCGCTTCCCTGACTATAACCACTGGTTATAGCTTTCAGAAGTCCTGAAAGTCAAGGGATCAAGAGGTCAAACCCTGGCATTTATCAGGGCAATGTGTGCAGTAAGTCAGTGTATTGTAGAAATGTGTCACTGCCTAAGGCACAGGTTGCAGAATTGAGGGATTTCCTAGTTTCGTTGTTTGAAAGAAGAATTGATCTTTCATTCAATTCCTGCTGCATGTCATCAGTAGAGCTATTATTTCTTTATTTTTACATTGGGCATAGGGTATGCTTTAATGCTCTCTGGAGATGTTCAGTTCACTTCTGCTCAGGTTTTGATATTGCTGTCACTGTGGTTTCTGAGTACCTTCCAATGAGCAAGTAGTGACAGGAGAGGGGGGAATGGCTTTAAACTGACAGAACGGAGGTTCAGATTAGACATTAGGCAGAAGCTCTTCCCTATGAGGGTTCTGAGGCACTGGCACAGGGTGCCCAGAGAAGCTGTGGCTGCCCCATCCCTGGCAGTGTTCAGGGCCAGGTTGGACACAGGGGCTTAGAGCAACCTGCTCTAGTGGAAGGTGTCTCTGTTCGTGGAAGGGGGGTGGAACTGAATGAGCTTTAAACTCTCTTCCAACACAAACCATCCTATGGTTCTGTGACAAGCATATGTCTTGTTTAATTTCTTGTCCGGTCCTTGGGGACAAAACTGGTTTGGATATATCTTGCTAGTTAAGCTATTTATGTATTTTTAATGAGATACAGATGTGGCCATCTAAGCCAGTAGAATTTGCCCAATTGCCTTCAACAGTGTCAATCTTTGCTGTGCATTTGGAGAGTTGCTGTTCCCAAGGATTAATCCTGAGGCACGCTGAATGCCCACAACTCCTCTTAAGGTAGAGGACAGGCAATGGGTGCTTGATATCTCTCAGGATACCTGGGAAGAGAAGCTGTGTTGTGGTCCTGTGCATGTCTCTAGTTTCAAATATACTCTCATGTAGTCTTATTTGCAGCAGTCCAACAGCTTTCAAAGTTCAGTTGTTAAGAGCTTTTGCAAACAAAATTATGTATATACTCTGCCCAGCCCAGTGAACAATGTTTTCCCTCAACCTTTTGTAGCAGGGATTGTAGAGTTTGCAGTAACATTTTAAGTGCTTACATTATAGTGTCAGGATAGATGATACCAGGGGAAAATAATCTCTTCCTGTTAAAATTTGCTGCCTCATTGATACTCAGCTTGAAATAGAAGATTACAGGGAACTGTGCAGGTCTCGACTTTGTGTTTAAACATGCTTGTAATCAGGCGTCTGTGTTGAGGGAGAGATCTGGAGTGGGTATGGGTCACTCCACTGCTGTTATTTTCTATTGTGTTATGGTAGCTTGCAACTTGTTAACTTAAAGATCACTGAGCTGTTGGCTTTCTGTGGTTGCTCTTGCACCAGTTGAGTGTATTCCGTGATACAGAGTCATGCCACTGCCACTTCTTCTCCCATAGTACCTCTGGAGTCACTTGTGCATCTGTTACTGAAGAAATATGTGGTGGTTGCCCCCAGCTTCAGTCAGTCCCTGTGAATCGGCTGGGTCCTGCCAGCTGCAGGCAGGGTGGGCAGCCTTGAGGAAGGCTCTAGGGATGGAGAGGTGCCAGATGTGAGCAGCATGGGTGTGCAGGGTGCTGGGGAGAAAACCCTTTAGGCAAGGTTCTCAAGGGTTTGGTTGGTGTCACTGAAGGAAGGAGAAGGGGATTTCATGAGAAACTGCATGTACAAACAGGGAAAGACAACACTAACAATGATGACCAGATGCAGTGCAGTGATGGGGAGCCGGTTTATGTCCTCGTTGTGATGCAAAGCCGTGAACATTTTCTCTAGACTGTGTGGCTATGCAAACAGGCTGTAGGGTTTCTCTTGTGGCAGCTTGGTTCCAGTGTGTGTTTAGTGCTTCAGGAAGATACTGAGTTTCAGTCTGCCACAGTGATTTTCCTTCTTGTTTGTGAACTAGATCAGGGTCATGATGCGAAGGCCTTGGAGATGGCAGCTGATGCTTAGACACATAGAGGGGTCTGGATTTGCAGCAGCTGTTTGTGTTCAGGTGCTAGGTATATATCTGCTGGAGTACTTCTCTGAGCCCATCACGTATTGACACAGAATTTAACTGAAAGCTGAACTCTGGGGTCAAGAAATGGTTTTCTCTCACTTTACAGAAGTGAAGCACAGACAAGACTCTGTAGGGGAAGGTTTTGTGATTAAATAGTTAGGATTTAGCTCTTACTTTCTGTCTTAACACAGATTAAGTTATGTTTTGAAAATCTCAAATGACTTGCTGCTACTACGTGGAAATCTGTCCCCCTGGAACATGGCTTGTACCTTTTTGACTTCAAGCTATCTTCTTAAATGCATCAATACAACAGCTAAACAGACACTACCTGTGGGACTGTCCAACCACAGGGTTCTGCCTTATGGTTTCTCCCAGGCTCTAGGAGAGCTTAAGGGTATAGGCACCATAGTGGCTTCACATTTAAATCAGAAGTTCCTCTCTGCACAGCCTAGGAATGCATTTGGAAACACTTTCTGGGAGAGTGGAAGTAAATTCAGTTTAGCAATGGTGTCTGTGGATCTGCTGAAGGAGGCTGTCTTTTTATTTTGCCAAAGGTTTTCATCAAGAGCGTTTATTTCAACTTGCTTAATGATTTGTTATGCTTTCTTTCCCTTTCTGTTCAGATTTCTGGTTTAGGTGATACCAAAAGATACCACCTCAGATTCAATTGAAACTTATTTTGTTTTGGAGAGGTTGTGAGTTGTTATTTCCTAGTGTGGACATACTGTTAGTAGGCAAAATTCATTATATGAAGGAGGCCCTCCTTGTCAAAGTAAAGAGGAGTTGAGAAAAGCTGTTGGAGTTTACGTAAAGCAACAATATCAGTAAGCCTGGAGGATGGAACTCTTCGCAGGGCATGAAGAGCAGTCCAGATGTGCTTAACTGTGCAACTGATAGTCTTGTCATAGCTATGCTGTGGCTGGGGTCTGAATGGGAAATGTTTGTGCTCTGCTGCTGTACATAGATTCCAGCATTAAAACTCATGAGGTTTCACCAAGGCCAGGTTGGACAGGGTGTGGAGCAGGGTCTAGTGGAAGGTGTCACTGTCCATGGCAGGGGTTTGGAACTGGGTGAGCTTTAAGGTCCCTTCCAACCCGAACCATTCCATGATTGACCATAAGTCTGATGATAGGGAACATTTGGTTGCCAAGAGTGGGACTTTGTGAGAAGTTTGACTCTAGTTAAAAAAAGGCCTCACAACCTCACACTAGAGAAAACATAACCCCTTTGTGATAAAGAGGTAAGAGATACAACCCAAAGCATTAAACTCTGGAGGGCACGTACAAAATTCATGTATAAAATGTTCTAGTTGTTTGGGTTTCTTTTAGCAATGTCTTTAAATCCTGTGCTTGGGGTGCTTGAGTTGTCATGAGGGGGGAGCTTTAGTTTTTGAGGTTTTTTGGGGAATCAGCCTGTCAGAGATACCTGTCTGTGTAAAGACACATCCTGGTGGTCTCCACTAGACTCATTCTCCTTCCAGAAGAACAACTGAGGAACGAACAGAGCTAAGCAGGAGGATAGTGTTCAACCTGATGGGTTCAGACTTGGTTCAGGTGTTCCCTGCATCCCGGATCAGAGGTGTTTATGAAGCACAGTGTGTTGTTTCTTGATGCTGTAGCGCCTGAGAGGTGACAAGGCAGTGTGATGGTGATGCTGTCCCTTCAAGCAGCAGCATGTCATTGTGGCCTTTGAACTATGTAGGCATATGGCCATCATCTTGCCTCGGAGGAAACCCATCAGCAGGGTGGCAGGCAGGTGCTCTGTGCTGTTTGCACTCATCTCCAGGAATCCTGCTTGATTTCTTTGCAAGACCTAGGCTGAAACAGCATGGTTTGGTGTCCTTTTGATGAAGAATCAGCTGAAAACACTCCCGTACGGCATGTCTTGCTGATTGTCTATATTTACTGAATAGAGAAATTCTCATGATATTCCTCTAGTTTTGATCACTGCAATCAAGAGAGGATAATTTTAAGAAAGGAAGAGCAATGTTACACACTGCTGAGCAACTAATGAGAGATCGCTAGATGGGAATAATGGGTGGTAGGAGAGAGGCTTCTGAAAGACCTGGGTTCAGAAACTAAGTAGATGTAATGAAAGCTATCTTTCAGAACTCTCTGGCAGAGCTTTGAAGAAAAATCTTCATCTGGCATATGAAATAAGCAAGAATTTCATATAAAAGCCCATGCAGAAATCAGGTTGGATTATGTGCCTAGATGTCACATTCTCCGTGCATTCATTCAGACTTCCTTTTATTACTGTGTGATTTGAGCATAAACACTGCCAAAGCGGGGTCTGCCCACACAGAGCATACTGCAGCTTCAGTGCCCATGGCGTATCAGGATCCATCCACTCTAATTCCTGAATTTGTTGGAGGGTGGGGGAAACCTTTTCCTTTTGGATAGCAGATCCCAGAAGTGAGCTCTGCCTGGCTCTTGCTGGAGTACAGCATGAAGGAAAGGCAAGCACAGGGTGATAGACCTTAAACAAACTACCTTGAGCAACACTAGCACAGACCTCTGCTCACCAGGTAACAGATGCCATGTCAGGTTTCTCTGTCTTATTTCATGTTTTACACTCAATTACAACACATTTGAACTAAGTGCTTTGGTCAAGAGCAGCAAATGCTCCTGTCTTCTGCTGGCGAGTTCCTCTGGCTCTGAGCAGGGGTTGGCAATGTGTGTGCAGGACACACGTGGCTGAGGCCACTTTTGTTACTGATACAGAAGCTAAGAGGGGAGTGAAAACGTTGGGAAGCTGGTAGTGCAGCGTTGGGGGAGCTGTGTAAGAGCCTGCAAGCTGGGAGGAGAGGAGCAAGGATTGTTAGTGCTGAAGAGATGTAGTGGTGGCCTTCTCCAGGTACTTTGCTTCAGGTTCACTGTGGCACCTGGCATCCATAGAACACTATTGTGAAAGCAGTGGATTTTAAACCTCTGCTGGTTGCTGAGGTGCATGTGCTCCTCTGCAGAGTAGGTCATACTGTAGGAAGGAGGACAACCTTTGTCAATAAAGAGAGGGAGCATGCTGCATGTCAGAGTAAAACAGCGTAGTTTGGGTTGGAAGGGACCTTCGAAGCTCACCTAGTCCAACCACCCCCTGCAATGAGCAGGGACAACTTCAACTAGATCAGGTTGCCCAGAACCACATCCAGCCTGGCCTTGGATGTCTCCAGGGATGGTGCATCCACCACCTCTGGGCAACCTGTGCCAGGATTTTACTACCCTCATTGTAAAAGTGTTTCTCCCTCACATCCAGCCTGAATCTCCCCTCTTTCAGTTTAAAACCATCACCCCTTGTCCTGTCACAACAGGCCCTGCTAAAAAGTCTCTCCCCATCTTTCTTATAGGCCCTTTTTAAGTACTGAAAGGCTGCAATGATGTCTCCCAGAGCCTTCTCTTCTCCAGGCTGAACAACCCTAGCACTCTCAGCCTTTCCTCATAGCAGAGGTGCTTCATCCCTCTGATCATTTCTGTGGCTCTCCTCTGGACCCTCTCCAACAGGTCCACGCTGTGCTGAGGACCCACCCCAGTAAGTATCTGAGTGTGGGCCACCTGCCATCTTGCCCTGCAGCCTGGGCCAGTGCCTCCCTCCTGCCACCGGTCCAGGGCAAGCTCTCCTCCCAGTAGCCAGCCTGTCCTACAGCTTGCCCTCCCTGGGTTCCTGCGGGAAGCACAGGGGTGGTGGGAGCGGGTGGGCAGCAGGACAGAGATGGCACCATCCTGAGACATCACAGTGAGCAGAAACCTGTCTCAGCTCTGGCTGTGCCAAGGCCTTTGCCTGGTGCCATCCTGGTACTAGTGTGCCAGGCTGCCACAGCCCTTTTGTCATGCCATTAACTGTGAGCACTGGGCAGGCTGTTGGAAGGCCAGGAATCCCAACAGGTGTTAGCCCATGATGGGTCTGTTGGCAGACTGGGAACCACTGTCTTGCTTGGTCATCTCAGCTATCCCACAGACTGTTGGCTTTGGGAATGTGTGCAGACAGTGAGAGCATTGGTGGCCCCACAGGCACATGCAGCTCAGAGCTTCGTCAGAGCAGTGTGTTCATAATAGGTGCTGACTTCCAACATTTCAGGAGAGCTTGAGTAACTTGTGAATGAAAGCATTGCTGTCATGGCTTTGCTCAGAACGTTGTGCTGCAACCCTACAAGCTTAGGTTTGGTTTTGGCCATTCATAAATGCTTGCCACAACTTGTATCTGGAATACTGCACGCTCCTGATCATTGCTGCTGTGGTGGTTGTGAGGGGCAGGAGGGCTCCCCCGTGCTTCCCCTCAAAGCTAGCCATCATCGTGCCTTCATTGTGTGGCTTTGCCAGAATAAGGTTCCCTCCCCCAGAAGAGAAAACTTTGCTCCTTTGCTGAATGGATGAACGCAGCCTGATGAAAGGAGCTAAATCCCTGGCTGCCTGAAGTCAGCCTCCAGGAGTACTGCCGAGCATTGGGTGTGAGTGCTTGCAAGTCTCCCCATGCTTGCCCTCGGACAAACCCTGCCATACTAGCACTTTAGGAGACCTATTAATGCTCTACCAGCTCTGCCATGATTTATAAGCTGCTTTGTGGGTGCAAAATTGCAGACGGCCAAGTATTAAAACTGCACCAGAAACAGCAAAGCGTTTTCTGGATGAGCCTTTGGCTGCAGTGTTGAGTGGGAAGCCCTTATAGCACTGTAGGTTTGTTCAGAGGCACAAGGGCAAGCATGTGGGAGGCTGGCATCCTTCCCAAGCAGGCTGCTCGCATAGGGACCGCACTGGCCCAGGCAGGCCTCACATCATCCTTCCCAAAGGGCAGGTTGCATCTTAGAAGGCAAACTGTCTGCCCTGCAAAATCCAAAGGGAAAGGCAGAATTTGTACCTGCAGGGTTTGGGGGTTGGGTTAGACTTTTTCCCCCTGCCTTGAGACAGATCATGCCCTGAAGTGGTGAGGTTCTATGTCTGCTGGGCTAAAATTACCTTGTGATCTTAATGACTTGAAGTTTTAAAAGTTAAACTCTAGCAGCAATTGATGTGGCAGATGTAGTTTCTTCAAATAAGAGGGAGATGATGAGAAGTCAAGAAGGATGAACAGATTATTGGTTTTATTTAAGGTATTATGGAGGGAGAAATTAGTGTCATGAACAGACTTTCTTTTCTTACTCCCATCTTCTCAATAAATCACTGCCATGGTGGCAGTTAATACTGGTTGGGGATCTTGCTCAGGAATGTTTTAGCTTGGAAGAAAAAAATTCATACAACAAAACAGATTGTCTCTGATCACTGTAAGGGTTACAGGAGTTTAGGGGAGGTAAAATGTTTACCATCTGATTCACATTGTAGGTAAGATAAAGATTGAATGCTAAGGTGGGGAGAACAGCCCGAAGGTACAAGCCACTCCTACCGATGCCAGTGGGGATTAATGAACAGCTTTTGCTCCTGCTCGATTTTCTTTTCTTTGTACTTGAAAGTCTTTGCTACAGTAACTTCAGACTGTAATTAGATTGACTGGAAAACCAAATTATCTGCAAAGAACTACTCAGATCACGAATGAGGAGCATGAGCTTTATTTGTCCACCCTAAGTGTGTGTCACCTTCAACAAGCAGCAAAATAATTTCAGCATTTAATAAAATGACAGACGTGCCTTAGGAAGTTGGATAGAAAGACACAGCAGTATTAGACTAGAGAAACAGAGTGTTGTGGCTTCTTCAGCATGACAGACTTCAATGGCTTTGATAAGAGTTTATGACTGGCAGATCCTGATTCAAAGTTTAGCATTTACCTGCAGTTGCAGCGCTTTGTGTTGGGATGAATAGATTGCACTGAACATTGTTCTTTGAACTTAATTAAGCAATAGAAAACCCACTTTCTAGGCTCTACTAGCAGCAGTTTTGAAGCTCATCTGGGTTTCTTTTTAACATGCATATTTTCTCATCTCACTGTTACATTTGATGAGATGCTCACACAGTTTAGTAAAGTGTGTGATAAATGTGTGAGGTTGGAGCATCCCTGTCTCTGGCACTGTCATTGAAGGTGTCTGATGTTGCTCAGCAGCTGAGGAAGACTGACCAGTAACACAAGTGCTCTGGAAACTTTGCAGATGCCTCTAGATGCTGGACCACAGTGCTGACTTCCCATGGGTTCTGGGGATGAGAACCAAGTTTGAGGTAACTGGAATGAATGTCCAGAGCAGTCTGTCTTGCAAAACCTTGCCTCCCTAGGGAAGCTTTGCTCAGAAGTAATCCAGTTGTTGCTTGAAATGAGTTTGAGTTGCCTGCAGAGCTGTAGTCTGCTTGTCTCTGACAGCAAACAGGAGGACTGCCAACACTGTGTGTCACCCTTCCCCTCTGCCACTGGTAGGAAGGTGTGAGAATTGATTTACTGGGGGGAAATAAAAACAAACCTTTTTTTTTTGGGGGGGGGGGGGGTAAATTGTCAAAGGGGAAGCAGAAAACTAGGTTTAATCCACCCTTCTTCTGTGAGAACTGAAGCTGGAGGTAGGCCCTGGTGCTGATCTTCACCAGTGTCCATCTGTCCACAGCACTGCTGCAGGCTTGGGCTAAGGCTCTGGCAAATAAGGGCAGGGATCTTACAACTGAATAAAACGTGAAGTCTATAAATTTAACAGGGCTTGCGTTGTCATAGGGTCATGTCACAGAATCCCAGACTGGTTTGTGTTGGAAGGGACCTTGAAGCTCATCCAGTTCCAACCCCTTGCCGTGGGCAGGGACACCTTCCACTGAACCAGGTTTCTCTAAGCCCCTGTGTCCAACCTGGCCTTGAACACTGCCAGGGATGGGGCAGCCACAGCTTCTCTGGGCACCCTGTGCCAGCGCCTCAGCACCCTCACAGGGAAGAGCTTCTGCCTAATGTCTAACCTAAATCTCCCCTCTGTCAGTTTAAAGCCATTCCCCCTTGTCCTGTCCCTACAGGCCCTTGTAAAAATCCCTTGTAGAAATTGTCTCACTTCTGTCTTTCTCCGGTGTTTCACATGGTTGAGAAAGAAACTTCTGATCATCTTTTGGCACAGGTCACATTCTTTGATCTGTATTCAGAAAATCTCTTCTATTTTCCCTGTACAGTTAAATTTTCTTGGGGCATCTCCCCTGGCTGCCTTTTTTATGTTAAGCAAGCACCTAGGAAGCTGGCAGCATCCTTAAAACTTCATATGCATTTCTTGGGACATACGAGTGTGATGAGATGTGAAACACTTTGACTGACTGCTCTTGGGATCCACTTACTTTCAGTTTAAATGAGACAAGTTGTCCTCCAAAGAATCCTTTGAAGAGTTTCTCTTGCCTGCTCAGCTGAGGTATCTGCAGGGGGAAGAAGTAGTTTGCTGGTTGGAAGCCGAATGTTGCCAGATGTATCATGCATCACCGATCAGTTTAGTTTAGATTTAATTTTTATTGTCTTTTAATTTTATTTTGTAATGAGGGTGGAATGCAAGATCAAACTGCTCTTGTGTGCTTCAACTTTGAACTTAATGCTTTTATTTTTCGCTGCTGTCACATTCGCCCTTTTAATGAACTAACCAGTGGCAATGTTGGCATCGACGTGCTACCCAACCAGAGGCAGCACTAGCACTGTGTTGAAACTGCGGTTCCTGCAACCTGAATTATGGCTCCCTAACACAAACGTGCAACCTGGCCTTTGGGGAAAAGGAAGAGAATAACATTGCCTGTAGGCATGGTGTTTGGCTGTATTGAGGAAGGCGACAATGACAGTGTGTTTTGTAGCCACTCCCGTGCTCTGAGGAGGAGTGGGGTATTGACTGCAGTTGAAGTGTATGGTGTAGCGGGCTGCGCCCCATAGCATGCAGTTATGAAGAGCCCCACTCACTTCTGGCCTCTCGTGGACTCCCATTTCCTATTCTCCTTCAGACTGAGTTCAAATATCAAAGGTCAGCGTAAGTTCATGTTACTATTTTACCACAGGAGTGTCTGGTTATTGGAAAATCATAAGAAATACAGGGGAATCAGGTTCTTTTTAATGCCTGGTTTCCTTCAAGGAGGCTTCAGTTGTTCTCAGAATGTCTCTGGTGATTCTGCTGCAATAGTTTTGGTCAGCATGCTCTCTTTTATAAATCTTGTAGTCACTGTGCTTGCTAAGCTTTCCCACAATG
The DNA here is from genome assembly GCF_028554395.1 of Pezoporus wallicus. Taxonomy (NCBI): domain Eukaryota; kingdom Metazoa; phylum Chordata; class Aves; order Psittaciformes; family Psittacidae; genus Pezoporus; species Pezoporus wallicus. Next base: position 675,352 of record NW_026642051.1, read on the forward strand.
TTAGGTTTTAGTGTTTGCTTGATTTAGTTGTATTTTCTCCCCCTTGTTTGCACAGTCCCTCCTCTCTGTGGTGGAGCAGGAACAGTGGAACTCTCATACAGCTCTGCTGATAAATTCTTAGTCTCTTATGAACTGCAGCAAAGGGGAAGGAATTAAATGTGGAGAGCAAACACCTGTTTTCTCGGGAGGCAAGACTAATGTGCTGCTCCCTCCTGCAAGCCTTTGGGTGCCTATGGAAATACTGGACTGTTATGCCTATTTAATGTGCTTAGCATTAGAGGTCGAAAGAGAGGGCTAACCTCAATATCCATAGGTTTCTGGCTTGCATTCAGCCACAAAATCTGCTTCACTTAAAACCACCTCGTTCCCCACCCATCTGTGGTAGGAAACCTCAGTCACCTGCTCAAACACGAGTGTCATTGTGCAGCTTCTTCTGAGAGCACACTCCAAGCAGGAGTAATTGTGCAGAGGTGGGGAAGTGCTAAGCTCAAGTTGTGAAGTCCTTGTTGAGGAATGAGCTGAGTGCTTCATCTTAGTACCCCACCTAGCACTATGGACCTGACCTGTAACTGGGCTTTCCTAACAACAGTTAGTCACTTTAAAGCCTTTCTCGTAAACAACTGAAATAGTGTAGGAGTCTTAATGAAAATGGAAAGGAATAAAAGGCAGTGGGGCATAAAAACAAAGACCAAGAACTGAAAGGGAGTCTGCACGCTAGGGGAATGCACGTGAGAGCAGAACAAGGAATGAGATGAAAAAAAAAGAAAAAGAGAATAGAATTAAGATTCATAAAGAGGTGGGTAAAAGGCAGAAGTAGGAAAGAAATAAAAAATGCAAGCAGGAAAGTGTAAGAGTTAAGGCTATCAAAAGAAAAGCAAAGAGATGGGCAGAGACCTTCCTTCCACATGTGCTGTGTGCCCTCTGTGTGGTGCCGTACAGTAGTGTACAGAATAAGGTCCTTCAGGTATGGTTTCTTGCTGATGTGCCCTGGGTGACCATAATGCCCATGGGCAAGCCCCTTGAGGCTGCCTCAGCAGGTGATGTGGTGTGTTGGAGCAGAACAGCACACAAACTAAATGTCCATGTCATATGCCTTTTGAGGGCTCTTGCCACAGGCTATTTCTGACCTGTAGACAGAATGCCTGGCAGCGATGGGTGTGTGCTCCTGTGCACATCTGTTTAGTTTCAGCTGAAAGGAATCCCCTTCCTGTGCTGCGTGACTGCCACAACCTTGTGAGCCAGAGCACGGTGGGTGGCAGTGATGGGGAGATGATCTCTGAAGCATGCTTGCTTACAGTCTGCAGCTTCAGTGTAGACAAACATTGAAACACCCATGAGAGGGCTGCCGTTTTCCTTAGCTCAGGTGGACTAAGCAACTGGAATTGAGTCTGCAGGTATTGGATTTATCTTCATTTACATACCTCAATGCATGCGGGACAGAGGCTTGAGGACCTGCAGCGTGCTGAGTTGTCATAACTAAATTTCAGTACTGTACTTAAATCACTGCATTAATGCAGGATAGGGGTGTTTTTCCTTTGCAGGATCAAGGACTTTCTTTAGGAAGAGATACATTTACGGTCAGTGCTGAACACTGAGCACCAGGTATGACTGAGTAATGTGCAGTCTAAATGGTCTCTGTGCTTGCTCACAGGCTAGTGATTTAACATACAGATACAGACTTGGAAGGTTCAAGTGCGGATTAGAGCCTCTCGCATTAAGTCTGAAATAACAAGTCCAAGATAGATCAGGTTCACTGGAATGGGTTGCCCAAAGAAGTGGTAAGTGCTCCATCCCTGGCAGTGTTCAAGATCAGGTTGAACAGGGTGTCGCTGCCCATGCAGGGGGGTTGGAACTGTATTGTCTTAAGGTCCTTTCCAACCCAAACCGCTCTATGATTCTGTGAGAAGTTAGCTCTCTTGAAGCTGGTGGATGCTTAGCAGCTCTGTGTGTGCATGCACTATTGCAGGCTTCTCTCCAAAGGTCAGTCTGTCGCTCAAACCCAACAAAACCGAAAGTAAAGAAAGAATTGAACTAATCCCAGTTTAGTCAGGTGAGAGAAGCTGGCCTAGAAGTAGTCTCTAGGTCTTTGGAAAATTACTTTCTTAATATTTGTAACATTGCAGTATAGAAAGGTCCCAGCCACTTATGCCTTATAAGTGTTATTTTTTCTTCCCCTAAGTAAAGGGTGTTTAGGCTACGTAAGTCCAGAGCTTCTAGACCAATAGTTTGGGAACAGGTGCAGCCACCCTCAAATATCTCCAGGCTTATTGCCCACTCCGCCGCTCTTCAGTTTGACCTAGTCTTATCTCAGGAACCAAATGTTTGAAAACAAACCCAGCAAATAACACCATTGTGTAAAAATACTCTGAAATGAAGGTTTGTTTTTATTTATGTCGATGTGGAGCCAGGGATCAGAGGCAATAATATTCCTTGTTACTTAAGAGTCTTCATTTTGAGAATTGCCCCAGTTCAGCTTGGTTTCCTGTCCTTAAAGGTCACTGCTATTGTTTTTATATGGGTTTTTTTGGATAATTTGGGGGCTGGAACTAGATGATCTCAAGATCCTTTCCAACCCTAACTATTCTACGATTCTAACATGAAAAAGAAGCTAAGGGCCAGTATGGTGTGTTGGGTTTGTCCTGGACTCTGCCAAATTCATTTCCTGTCCTGGCCATGACTTAGTTTCTTTGAAGCATATTGCAAGTCAGGTCACACAATCCTGTCTCATTTCCTTCTGATGGGCCTCAATAAATCTCTGCCAGACTGAGAGGTGCAATGACTGCACCCAGCACACGTCTCACCTCTGCATGACTAGCTCTGTAATGATGAGGAGCAGCAGATCTCCAGTGAATATTGGATATTTGCTTCCTGGGTTTCCAGTGTATTGATGGCAAGAGTCGGTGTTTGAAACTGCCCTCTTGAGCTTCATGTCCCATTTCCTCACAAAGTGCCCTTCTCTCAAGTCTGTTAGTCTCTGCTGGGGATGAGGTGGTTACTTACCCAGTGGTTTGGATCAGATTTGGTTGTTTATGCCAACTACAGGGCATCCGTGTGTGTTTAGGAAAAGCACCCCCAAACTGTTGGTGTGAACCTCTGTGAGCCTTGCTCTTCTTTTGCAAATGCTCTCCTGCCTTTGTGAAATGGCATGGAGAACCAGTGTCATCTCCAAGTGAGTAGATGTGAAGTAGTGGAAAACCCACCCCACCTTGCACTAATTGGCCTTCACAGTGACTAGCTTTATAGAGGGGTCAGGGAGCAAATGAGCAAGGTGGTTATGTATTTCATAGGCTTCAGAGACAGGGAAGACATCACAAGACCTGCAGGCTTTATTGATTTTTGAGCAAGACTGTTATCTTTTTAGCTCTTCTCTAGCCTAGTTCTGACTAGCTCTCTATTAGTAGTACTTTGGGGACACTATTGTGTTTTCTAACACATCTCAGCACCACATTGCCCTGATACTCAGTCTAAATTTACCTCTGCTGGTTGTTTTCATCATATTTTACTTATAAGACCTACTATTCCTTCTCGGCCCCTCCTGTGAGACAGCCCCATCTGGGATGTGCTATGAGACAGCAGCTCATGGGGTCTCTCCCCAGACTGTTGCCTGCATTTTACCCATTGCAATTTCTGCACCAGTTGGGTGGGTTGTGACATTGTGGCTGGAAACCTAACAAGAAGCTGCTGTGCTTAGGTGGCATTATGGGCACAAGCTGCCACACTGAGCAGGGATGAGCTAGTGAAGGTACATGCTACCACTCTTGCTGCATTTCCTCCTTTAATGAACGGGGGGGGGGGGCAGTTCACTGACAGCTATTTCGTATTGTGCTGTGTGATTAACTGCAAAACACTCTGCTGGCCTCTGCCCCCATTTATACAGAGCCAAGAAAAGTGCTATGAGCTCTCTTTGATTATAATAGTTCTGATAATGAGTGTGTGAGGGAGTGCTACATCCCCTAACTGCTAGCTTTTGGGTAGCACCATGTTTTTCTCATCAGATTCACTGGCAAGGACAGCTTTAGTTAAAGCTTCCCTGCCTTAACAGCTCTTTGCTCCATCCTTGGGAGAGAGAATATTCTTCAGCCATCAGCATGCTTCTGTTGTCATGCTGAGGAGCAGCAAGCCCACAACACAGCTGAAACTCCAGGAACTACACTTAGTTCCTGGCAAAATATATCAAAAGGGAGGGAGTTGTTTATTCTGCCATTTTCTATGGGTGTATAAATATATACATGCTCAAAATACCAATGTGTGGTAGTCTCTTCCCTAGCTAAAATCTACCCAATTATGATCTGGCATAAAAGAAGTTGTTCATTCCATCACATGAATATTAAAGTACTGCTTGCATTCAGGACCTACACGCTCTGGTTTGAATCAGAACCAGGCTGTTTAGTGACCAAAAGTTTCGTGGTGTATTCATATGCATCCAGCATGTGCTCTGATTTATTGACCCACTCCAGCTTCTAAGGAGCAGCCTTCCACATCACAGAGGTACCCAGCTGGTGATGTTACTGGTAGCTTCAGATGGGAAGTCAGGGAATGGATGAACCCGGAGACTCATAGGTTTCCAAGCATTGGAAGTGGTCCCTTTGGATCCAGGTTAAAGCAGAGCAGTGTGGAGTTCTGATTTGATGCTGCCTGTGATTTTTGTGTGTCCTGAGTAACTTTGCTGCTAATATGCTGCCAGCACAGATTTAAGGGGAAGGTATTTTTAAAGGCAGTGACCAACATGTTGAATTTCACTACTCAAAACCTTTATTGTATTCCTAATATCATTCATCTTTCCTGCACTTTTCTCTAGCAGGGCTCACTCCAGCCATTGGTAACCTGAGTCAGGTCCTCATCTGGAGGTACTTCCTACACCCCAGCCTGTGTTAGTGGAGACAGTGTTTGATGTTACCTCCTTTGGCTGGACGTTAGTAGCAGGTTTGTGAATGCCAGCTCATTCCAGGAGAGAGGCTGCGGAAGCTAAATTTATTTTATCAGTCTCTCAAGGGTGGAGTACTTTGCAGTCAAAAATGTGTTGTTTTGACTTTCCCTTTGTAAACTCCTCCATGGTTACCTTTGCCACCTTGGGTAGCCAGCCTTATTTTCCAAGCATGCCTATCACAAATAGCTCTGCTCTGTGTAGTTACAGTGTTACAGGGTCTCCTGAGCAGCCAGGGCTTGATGCTTCCAGGTGAGGAGTTGGGGGCACAGGGACAGTCCTTTGGGGAGCTTACCACAGAACGTGTCCGTGATGCCACACAGGCAGAGCAGAGGAAAAACAGCCGCTTCCACTCCATTTTTTCATCGTAAGTGAAACTAATTCCAGACCTCTGATAGGGAAGTCTCAGCCCTTTGTTCATCCTTCCCTTTCATTACTTTCTTTAAGCAAATCTTAAGAAAGATGCAGGCACCCACACATATGCACAGAGTTAGATTTCAAGTCCTAACAGGAAATGTGTAATCTGCTTGAAGATTAAAGTGCCAAGTGCTTCTCTTAAGATTGGGAACCTGACATGGATGTGATTATGAATTGGAGATTGCTTTGTGGTATCAGCGGGGAAGAAAAATGAATGTGGAAATAGAAGGGTGCAGACTTGTTGAGTTCTGCAGCCATCTTCAAACAGATATGGGGAGCCTGGAGGTTTTAGATCTTAGAGGATATGCGGAAGTGAAGCCAGAGTGTTATAGGAACACATTTTTCACTTTTGCTAAGATTTTGTGATATGAGAAAAATACCAATTTTGGATAAAATGCTGCAGAGCAGATGCCTGAACATGTGTCCTCAACGCTGGAGGTTAAAGGTGTACTAAGTGAGCTTTCAAAGAGAATTTCCTTGCTGCTGCAGCTTGGTGGGATAACCGAACCATCCCTAAACCTACCACCCCAAAGCAGGGGTAGCAAGAAAAGCTGCTATCTGCGTCCCACTACAGGCAGATCTGCTGCTCTTTGAGGAATGGAGTGCGGTGCCTGCCTGATTATCCCAAGTACACTGCTACTGCCAGGAGAAGTTAAAAATAAACCTCGTCAAAAAGCACTCCAGCAGCAGAGTAAAAGGTCTGTACCTGGCTTACAATACTGGAAGCAAAGTGGAGAGACGGCAGGTTAAGGAGCTCTCCCTGAGAGAGAGGAAAGGCTTTCCTGAGACCAAAGCTGACTTGGGCCTGCAGAGTGATTTCTGTGTTTTTCCTGTTGTAGCTCTGCCTTGAGAGCTGGTTTCCTGGCTGTGTAACTGGGCCATCAGTGCTCATCTGAAAAGCATAGCCTTTTCCCGGCTGTTGTTAAGCCTATGATGTGTATTGATAATTTCACAGAAGTGCTGGGGTTGGAAGGAATCTCTGAGGGTCATCTTGTCCAACCTCACTGCTCAAGGAGGATCCCTTAGATCCAGCACCACCTCCAGAAGGCTTTTGAGTATCTCCAAGGATGGAGTCTCCACAACCCCTCTGGGCAGCCTGCTCCAGTATTTGGTCACCCTCACAGTGAAAAATTGTCTCCTGATGCTCAGACAGCACCTCCTGTGTTCCTGTTTCTGCCCATTGCCTCTTGTCCTGTCTATGGGTGCCACTGAAAAGAGCCTGTCTCCATCTTCTCTGCACCCTCCCCCCAGGTGTATGTTCAGATTGATGAGATCTCCCCGAGGCTTCTCTCCTGTAGCCATGATTGTCATGAAACTGGCTGCATCCTCCTTCCTGGCATGTAGTATGCTTGATCTTACTACTAATGTGTGGATGTACTGGACCAAAAGAAGCCCTTTTCTGCTGATCAGGGGGTTGGAACTGGATGAGCTTTAAGGTCCCTTCCAACCCAAACAACAAATAAACAGAGGAGAGTTTAAAAGAATATCTGTTTCTGAAAGAGTTAAGTATGATGAAAGGCTGCAAGACAGTTTCTCTTGGTTTCCCAGATGAATTAAGCTTGGCTGTAGAGCTGCAGGGAAGGAGTTATAGAAATAACATTTAAATAAAGCTTTTGCTTCTCAGCCAGGAAGGGCACTCAGGTTTTGGCAGTGGTGCTTCTCGTTTAGCACTTACAGGCAGTGTATTGTGCCATAGCTGTTGACAGCAGTAGGAAGCTAACCTGAGCATGAGCTGGAGCTAGGTGAGGGGAGGAGGGAGGTAGAGCTGCAGGTGTCTAGTTTGCCTTTGGGGAATTAGTCTTCATGGTGGCCCTGGGCTCAGTGCACAGTAATTTGCTTCCTTGTAATGACAAGGAGAGCCCCTGTGTAACTGCATATCCCTGACTTGCTCTTCTAGAGCAGTTTGCCTACCATGAACTTCACTTAGGGGCCTTCCTTCTCCTGGGACACCCATGCTGGCTTGCTTTATCTTGCACGTTTGGTTTTTTCCTTCCTTCTCAGCCCCATTGCTTTCTTGCCCACTTTCACCTGGCCTCTTTTATAATCCAAAGCAATCCTGAGCAATACCAGGCAGAAGTGACCTCTGGATCGTGTCTGGGGAGGGCATGATCCATCTCAGGTTTGGTCATAGTGACCATTCCTGGCCAAGTTTATGCCAGGAGGCCTCCTTGCCTGCTGGATCACCCAGAGATGGGCTGGGTGACAGGCTCCTGGAAGGAGCAGGCTGGCTGTTGCTCTCGGGCATGTTCCCAAGCCATGCTGCACTGCTTGGCTCATGGACAAAGAAGCACCATCCCCATAACCACACTAGATACCAGAGCTGCTGAATCTGTTCTTTACTCCCTCCTCCCTTTGGAATCACATCTGGGAAAAGCCAACTTTCTCACTTGCTGAAGAGGGGCTTTAAATAGATAACTGATGTGTGCGTTATTGCAGCAGCTCCCTTCCCTTGTTCCATTCCACTATTTATTCTCATAAGGGCAGGATGAACCCAGTGAGCCCCAATAATAGAAGTGTCAGAGGCTGCCGAGTATTTGCTGAAACAAATGCTTACTGGAATTTTAACATGGCAGGGAGCATCAATTTTGATAGTAATTTCCTTTGTGGAAGAGCTTGCTTGATTTCTTCTTTTTTTGAGTACAGTTTTGTACCATCTAAGGCTCCTTTATAGAAAGAATTTGCAATGTGGCATCTTAAATATGTATTAAAACCACTTATCAATATTGCAGCATGCCAATGTTAGTTTGCTGAAGCTGAGCTCCAGGCAAGTGCTGGTGCTGCTGTCATGACTGGTTTTGCCTGTTTGTTTGGGGGGGGGGGGGGGGGGGGTATAACCAGTGGGAGTGTTTATTTGCAGAAGCAACAGCTTAAATCATAATCGGGATTTTCAGATGATATTTAAGGAAAATAAGGACTGTGTCACACTTCTTCAGGCCTTTCTACCTTGGTTATATAGGTGAGAAAACTGTTTTGTTAAAGTAGCTTCCCCTGTTGTAAGATGGAAGTATTAGATGCCCATTGCAAGAGCACCTGGTGACAAGGGAGGTTTTAGGGATTCAATTTTTCTTCTTCCTTGTGGGTTTTGGGTTTGTTTCTTTTTAAGAGACAGATTCTGTTTAGAAATTGAAATTCTAACGTCGCAGCACCCTTGTTGCAAAGCAAAGCCAACCCAGCAGTTGTTATTTTATCAGCTTACATGTTTGGAAAGCGAGTACACAGTTTTGATGGTAATTTGTGATGTTGGAGCAACCGGAGAAGCAGACCGGGAGACAGAGGGCCTGCCAGGGCGGAAAGAAGCCGATAAAGATGAAAGCAAGCTGATCTCCCTATGCTGGTGTGTGTTAGTAAGCTCGGCTTCAGGCCAAAGTTGGTATCAAAGTATCACACTTCAGGACTAAGCCCATGAGAGAGATGTTTAGGATAACTCTTACCAGTTTTCACTGGGTTATTTTTAGGGTCTTTCTAACCCTGACACACAGAGGCTCAGGGGTTCCTTGTGCAGGTAAATATGCCAGGTGAGGCTGATGGAACAACTCTGGTGCTTTTCATCCTCTTTTTGAAGGACTGCTTTGGGGTTTTTTACCTTGGTCACAGTGCTTTGTGGGTAACTTTAGTGAACGGCAGCAGCCTCACCCCTTGGTAGAAGATTTCCAGGGAAATCTTGGGATTCTTTTTCTTCTGTCTGTAATTTTAGAGCTGGATTGTTTTGAAGTATTTGGACACAGCTGTGGAAATGATCATGTTGAACAGCTGGGGCACAGGCCCATGGCATATGCTGTGTAATGCAGTGTGTGCAACCAGTTGTGGAAACTTCTCGATCCCTGGGAGCACTAAGGAAAAACAGGATCAGTTTTGAATCTCTCTGGTACATGCTACATGTCCTGCTGCTGCTCTGCTTCTATTGCATGGTTTCACTCAGGGTCTGTGGTGTCCCTAATGTATGGGTAGGTGATGGTGGCATCCTCATATTCCCTTGCTTGACTTTGCAATGAATCCCGGGGAGCTGAGCAGCCATCTGTATCCAGCGATCACAAGCATTTCAGTGTCATCCTTTTTCCATCGGGATAACAGCCTCGTTCCACCCTTCCGGGATGATTCTTTGCTGATGAGCCAGTAGTGGCTTTTCAGCTGCCAAGGGACATAGGTCCTGCCCAAGCTTACGCTGGGCTGATGCATCCTGACAGCCGATGGCAGGGCTCTGAAGCTGCTGCCCATTTGCAGAGGTCACTGTCTGCTTTGGCTTTGTCTGTGGAAGGAGAGGGAATCCTCAGAAGCTCCCCTGCTGCAAACCTCTGGGCTGCTGTGCTGTCATTGGCACACTCGAGGTCCCCATGGACACGGGCATGAACCTCGTCCCCATGCGCTTTTTCCTGCTTAAGCCCAGTGTGGCCACTGAGCGCATCTTGGCATTTGCACCACAGCTCTGTGTGCTCAATGAGGCTTATTTGTTTCACGCTTTGCTGCCTAGCTCAAGTGCTCACTTAGGTGAGAAAGTGAAGTTGCCTTGCCAAAGGACTGTTTTTTCATAGGCTTACTGAGGAGATGCACTAACCACTTGGCTGAGGATTTTTCTGTACATCTCTCCATGCAAGCGCACCTTAATCAAGTACTCACTTGAATGTAAGAAGTGCCTTCATTAAGAGGGCTGGCATTTCAGAGATGCCCTTTGCTTAATTCCAGTTGTCTGCTTAATTAGACATTTGAGAGCACTGCTAAATGACTGATGAACAATTAATACAGCTCCAGCTTCTCTCCTGACTAAGATGCATTCAACAGCTAACCCTGCTTGTCTTCCCCTCTGGGAATGAGCTCTGCAGTTCGTTAGCTGTTACCTTGCCTGTTTTGGTCTGTAGCTCTAGAAACACACAACACAAATGCATTAGCAGCCTCTAAATAAACACACATTAACGTTCTGGGCTTGTCCTGCCCTGGGAGCCACAGTTACGCCCTGGGAAAAGAAAGCTGGAATGGGGAAAAGCCAAAGCTGCAGAAGCCAGGGTTTTTCTTCAATTGGGTCTTGCATTTGCAGCTCCACATTGTATTCTATAATGAAACTGAGGGTCATGGGGCATTGTGACAGTCATGCCAGCTATGAATTGCCCTTTATCAAAACAGGAAAAAGACCTGAGTGAGTGTGTATGGATTAACTGTGGTTCAGGCTACCCATGACCGTCAGCCTCACCCCAGTTTCTGTTGCTGGGTGTGTTGTAATAACCCTTCTCATTTAATATTTGGAATGCCCAAGGGATTTGGCAATTTGGAGAGATTTGGCAATTGGGAGGTATTTAACAGATGAAGAGCTAACATTGAAGGGGAGCTCACACAAAACGTGTGTCCTGCCCGGTGGCCGCGGCAGAGCCCAGCGTGTGCGGGCAGGTTGCTGCTGGCTGCTGCGGGACGGGCATGCGCGGGGGGACCAAGGTAAGGCAAGGAGAGGAGAAACCTCAATTAAAACTGAGATTAGATAACAGGGGGAGCAGCTGCTCTGAAGTGTGCTCTTCACAACAGCCCCGGGGGCATTTGTTCCTTCCATCTCCCACACAGCTTTGTAACAGAGCCTTTGTTGTGAAACAAACCCAGCTGGAAGGCTTTTGGTGTGTTTCCTGGAGAAAGCAGTGGGCTCCTTGCCAAGCTTTGAGGAGTCTCTCTACTTCTTAGGGTCCTTTCTGCCCCGCTTGTAACTGTGACCTGCAGCCACCATATCCCGTGCTGCAGAGGAGTGAATTGAACATGACTGATACCAGGAGCAGAATGCTGGTGCGGCTCTTGCCCGAGGAACCGGAGACACTGTCTACTGTAGGAGCACGCAGGACACCCAGCTGCGAGTGGTCATGAGAAACCATGTTACTTCTTTGTGCTTCATTTCTCCCATGCACACCTTTGTGGTGCATCTTATTTACAAGGCAAAACATGCTTTTATCTAGTGGGCAGGAGACGTGGTGTATGTAGGGCCACAAAGATGCTGTAAGGGCTGGAGCAGCTCTGCTCTGGGGCCAGGCTGAGAGAGCTGGGCTGGTTCAGCCTGAAGAAGAGAAGGCTCCTTAAGGGGAGACCTTAGAGCAGCTCCCAGTGACTGAAGGGGCTGATAAGAAATCTGGAGAAGAGCTTTTGACAAGGGCCTGTAAGGACAGGACAAGGGGGAATGGCTTTAACCTGACAGGGGAGATTTAAGTTAGACATTAGGCAGAAGCTCTTCCCTGTGAGGGTGCTGAGGCGCTGGCGCAGGGTGCCCAGAGAAGCTGTGGCTGCCCCATCCCTGGCCGTGTTCAAGGCCAGGTTGGACACAGGGGCTTGGAGCAAGCTGCTCTAGTGGAAGGTGTCCCTGCCTTCCCTGGCAGGGGGTTGGAACCAGATGAGCTTTAAGGTTCCTTCCAACCCAAACCAGTCTGTGATTCTGCGTACTCCTTTGTTGTCCTTACTGTGCACTTTCCTCATGTTTGCATAAGTTTTTGCTATACAGATTTAAGGCCCAAGGAGAAGATGTCATGTATGCTCATTATTGCTGTGCCATGATATGGAGGGGGAGGAATGACTCAGATGGAGATGGCTCATAAGAAGTCTTGGGCAAATATGTGACAAATTCCTTGGAGAGAAAATTAATCAGGGAGCACAGGGCTGGCAGAAACGTGCATGGAGGGTGTGAAGGAGCAGCTCTGATTCAGTGAGCAAATCACAGTAGTGATTTAGGTGTGAAACTATGGGACTGGTGCCGTCCTGTCCTGCCCACCAGTGCATCCGCAGGAGCAGTGTGCTACTGTGGAAAGCAAGAGACACAAGTCCCTTGGTGCCAGAGGGGCGAAGTCTGTGGCTGTGGGTCTTGGCAGCAGTATAGGCAGACCTGCCTGTCCTGCTGCAGCCTGTGCGAGGACTTGTGATGGGGTTTTAGGTGGTGGCTGGAATCATTGGATCAGCCTGACCCCATTCCTGCCTGACTGCCTCCCCGTAGGGCTGCCCAATGTGCTCTCCCTCCCTGTTCCGCAGGTCTCTAGGTTTCCAATTTTCGTTACAAATAGGCAATAAGGGTCTCTTTCTAGAAATAAAAGGTTTTAAGGGGCAGGGACATGCTGGCAAACAGACAAGGGGTAGGCTCATGTCAGTTCCACTTCAGTAGCTTGGTAGCCAAAGAGCAGCAGACAGAGTGAAGGGTTGGGCTGGTGCTGGGAGGAAGGGGTAGGCTTCTCCTCCTTAGCCCTATGGGTTTTTATCACTGTGTTTCATATGAAAACAGCATTTGCAGAGTTTCCCTCCAAGCCTTGTCTCTGTAGCATTCAGACTGCCCCAGCACGCCTCTGGCCCCATTCCTTACAAGATTAGAGGTCCTTCCATCTTCGACGGTAGCATGAGACTAACTGAAGCTATTTGTTCTCTCTTTTTTTTTCCAGCAGTGAAAGCACAGCCAGGCACTGTTTGTGTTACTGCTTTTATCTGCCTTTTTGTGCAGACACACTGTGCTTTCCTACTGCAAGACATGTCACATGAAGCAGTTGTCAGTTGGGGAATAGCTGTTACGCTTGGATGGAGCTTGTAAGAGGTTAGAAAACGATCCCTTCTGCCTTATGCAATGACCCTATGGCTGCAGAGGGGTGTCCCTGTTACCTAGAATCTGTTAAGTTTTGTTTTAATGGCTTTGTTTTCTACACGATGCTCGTCAGTGATTCTTAGCTATTTATTAAACCTATCTACGTGATACTGAAAGGCAGAGTGGGTCATAGGAGACATGGTTAAAACATAAAACAAGATCAGAATATGTCTTAGTGAATTGTCTTGTTCTGCCAGGTGTGATTGAAGTCTCTTAATTGGAAAATAAATGCATGTGCCATGCCAGGGAAAAACTCTCTCAAATACCACAATGTTCTTGTTAAAGAGGGAGAAGATGCTCTTGATGGTCATAGGTTGTGATCTCCCAGGCTGAAGGTGTAATGGCTTGTGAGAGGTTGAGGCACTGAGGGTGGAAGTGATGCTGACTGTGGCTGGTGTAGTGCTGAGCTGAGGGGTACTCTCCAAAAGGATTGATGGATATTTTTATGATCCAGAATATTGTATCAGAATTCCCTTCTCGTTAGCACTGGTATTGTCATAAGGTGGTGAATGCAGATTTCAGCTCTATATGAAGTCTTGAAGATCCTGATTTTTCAAGTGCTGGGTTTCAGATATCTTCAATATTGTTTCCTGGAGAGACAAGAGTCACCATTGCTTCTGGCATGCATAGAGGGAGGCCAGGGTTTGAGTTTGGGAAATAAGTGAACTCAGCCGTTGAAAATCCTGTGCCTATGTCACTTGTGTCCTTTCTTAGCACCAAACTGGAAGAGCTTGCAGTAGTTTTGATATACTGAGATGTATATAGAGGTCCTCAAACGGAAGGACCTAAACATGGTTAATTCAAGCCAAATGAAGTATTTTGTCATTTTCAGAAGGGCAGACTAGTCAGCAGCTTCCTGAAGTCTGTATACCCGTTGGTATAGCTCCAGTTCTAGCCTTCAGCACTCAAAAATCTTCACTGTTGGTTTCTGAAGCTCAGAGGACTGGAAAGAGGACAGCATTCGGGGAATAACTTTGTGTTAACCACTGGAAATCTTTTGTTTGCCCTTTCTGTGTGTACAATAACACGTGCTGTCTCTGGAGCACCATTTCAGTGCCTGACTTCCACAATGTCCTGAGATACAGAGGACTTTTTATCATGGCAAAGCTGCCATGGGAATGGCCTTCCCTTTGGCCCTTGAGTAGAGTCCCCTGAACATGGTCAGAAATATGAATGGCATTAATGTTTAACTCATAGCGTTGAAGTATATCTCCCCGTTCAGGTGAAGAGCACTAGAGCCACGTGTGAGGGAGCCCAAGTGCTTCCTTAGATGTACAGTTTTGTCCCTAAGTTCTGTGGAGGTTTGCAGATCAGATGCTTGATAATAAGATCCAGAGCGAGCAAATGTGGTGGTAGGTAGTAGCTTGTTTCCAGTATGAGATTTTCCTTCTTTGCAAAAAGAATGGATATTGATCTGGTGCCATCTTTCTCTTCCAACAGACCATGTTCAGTGCCCTTCTAGCAAGGTCACAAACATCACAGGTGGTACAGCGTTGATATAATTGTATGGTGCATCTTTGGAAAGCTCAGTTGTTGGCTTAATATGCACTCAAGTTGCAGCAGAGTCAACAAGAGCAACTATGGAATAGAGTTTTATTTATTTGGGTTTATAAAGTGGCTTATGCAAAAGTTAGGAACAGTTTTAGAAAGCAGTTGTCATAGACTAAATACCCGATTCCCCAAACATCTGTTCCAAAAACCGTGTTAAATTCTCTCTCCATTCCACAGGGAAAGCCTGAGGGGGGGAAAAAAGAACCAAAAACAAGCAGACCTTTCAGTATAAGCTAAAGGAAACTAATTGCAGACGAAGGAGGAAGAGAGTTTTGTTTCCTGGGAACGTGTCCTCTCATTTCTGCTATGGTGAGCTGTTAGCTGGAAAACTCCAGCTGCCACGGATATAAATGGACAGAAAACTGGTCTATTAAGCACATGCATCTTCCAGAATGTAGCAGCTTCTGTTCAGTTAACCAGTATGCAGATGGGAAATGACTAATGTATGAAGGCGGACGCCCACCCTCACGTGTGTTCCAAGTGCAGCTGAGGTGCCCGGTCATGCTGTGTGTGGATGGGTGTTGGTGGAGAGGCTCTGAAGAGGTGTTTGTGAAACTAAGGCCAGGGCTTAGTCCTGTGCACCACTGTGGTTTACGTGCCCTCTGCTTTCTATTTAGCTGCACCAGTCATCATTCAGCCTTTTGATGATCGTATTTTTTCTTTCATTCCTTATTTTTCTTAGAATATAGCAGTAAGGCCAGCTATTATTTGAACTCAACTAGACATGCCCTATGTACAGTGCATATGAAGTGCAGGTTGGGTGATGCGGTCTAGCCAACTGCTGTAGAGAAACAGTGTGTCTAAATGTTCTAAAATCTCTCCTCTTTGAGCCCCAAAGTCCTAGAGTATTTTGGGAATTTAATTAACAGCATTAGTCTGGTAAACTGGCCCAGATAGTTCCTTTCTCCAGCTTCCAGCTTTTAATCATAGTCTGTTTTCACGTTAATAAAAGAGCAAGTTATATAAGTAATTTCACTAATATTAGCCTCGGGCTCCTCGGTGCTGAGAGTTTTGTGGTACAGAGCTATTTTCTGAATCCCAAAGCTATGTGCAGTTGTACAGTGCACAGTTCAGCTCACCATATGCACTTCATACAACTGAGAAAGTTTACTTAATTTTACCCCCTATTAAACCTAGCTTTAACTGAGAAATGAAACTAATTAATACAATGGACAATTCCTCCTGACTCTAATAAACTCTGTTTATGTTTTGTTGGTATCAAGCAGGGTTTATTTTATAGTGGGACTATATATATGGCTGAGCACCCAGTCATTTGTCAGTGTAATAAAGGACAGATGTAATTAAAAGGTAGAGCTGACTGACCAAATAAAGTTGAAAAACAAACAAACACGCATTCATATCTTCTTAGAGATCACTGGTAGGTGTCAAGTCATGCCCCACTTAGTTCAGTAGAAGGGATAAAGTGGATACTTCCAAAGCAGCTTGTGTGTGGCAGGAAGGACCGGTGCCAGTAACCCCAGCACCAGCTCTTGCTTTGGTGTGGTGCTGAGCTGTCTGTGCTTCTTCATGAGCCTTTGTAGAGCTGGTGCTCAGTTCTGGTTTACTCTGGCAGGAGAGGCTTCTGCTTTAGGCTGCTGAGGTTATGGGTTTGGCCTCAGAGATGAGCCGGTGCTTCTCAGGCAGGACAGGATCCATGCTCATGTCCAGTGCTTATCTCCATAAGCATTTATATCACTCATAACTTCCTGGAATTGTTGGGGGTTTTTACACCCAATTATTCTTATGTTACAGGATCTCCTTCTAGGTAGTAGTCAAGCCAGAAGTAAGGATAGGAATGATCCTGGACTTAGGGTTCAGCAGGTAAAACCCCCTTTGATGTATTACTGTGAGTCAGATAATGACCTCCATTTCCCCTGCCAGTGACATAAGATGAACAAAGTATTAGGTGTCCCTTAACCTTTTGAGTGTCCTAGAGCTATGTCAATGTTCCATGCAGTTCAGTCACTACTAGAATCTCAAAGCACCTTCTGTATGGCAGGGAAATATAAATATTTCCCTGTCAAGAGGAAAATAAATCTAGTTCTTAAAATGCTCTCTCTGCTTTTGAAGCACCTTTGGAAAGCAGTCAACATGTAATGTTGCTGTGACCTGGTGGATCATGTAGACACATCTCTGGTACTATTGTACAATACCTTCTCTCTTGAATACTGGCCAGATCAATAACTGACTTTACCCCAGCAATCTTTGCAGTTTGGTACAAGTGGCGTTTGTCACACAGGCTGCATTCAAGTCACAATCTGCTTTGCCTGCAGCAAGCAGAACAATTTCTTGTAATAACAGTGAGGATGCATGCTGTGGAGATCGTCTGTCTCTCTGTAGCTACCTGAAAGGAGGATGGAGAAAGGAGGTGGTTGGTCTCTCAAGTTATGAGGGATAGGACAAAAGGCAACAGCCTCAAGCTGCATCAGGGGAGGTTTAGACTGGATATGAGGAACAATTCCTTCCCCGAAAGGGTGGTCAGACACTGGAACAGGCTGCTCAGGGCAGTGGTGGAGTCACCATCCCTGGAAGTGTTCAAGAACTGTATAGACAAGGCCCTTGGTGACATGGTTTAGTGGTGGCCTTGGCAGTGCTGGGGAATGGTTGGACTTGATGATCTTGAAGGTTTTTTCCACCCTCACTGATTCTGTGTTTCAAACCTGGCCTGCTGCTCCTGTCGTTGGGGGCCATAATGAACTACTGTTTTCTCTGCATCTCTCCCCACATGTGGGTGAGGTTGGCAGCTGGGGTGTGCCGAGTCTGGGCACTGCCATCAGCTCCTGGATTTTGCTCCCTTCATGGGGAGCTCGGTGCAGGATAGCAGATGTGAGAGAAGCTGCTCATGTTCCCCCAGATGGCACATACTTAATTCTGGGATATTGTGTTTCGGTTTGTGGCCAGAGCATGGGCTGTGCTGTGAGGACAGAGCTTCCCCTCCCCTCTTCTTTTCCGGTTCTCTTTCCCCTTCCACTCTGGTTGTAGGCGGTCACCTGGGTCCTGGACGGCAACACTGAGCTTAGTTCCAGTCAGCAGTAACTTGTTGTCAAGCTCTACATGAAGCACTTGTTTCCTAGCCTGGGACAATGCTTGCCCTCCTGGCAAATCCTGCACCTATGGGTGGGTGAATGGAAATAGTATCTTTAGCTGGAACACGTTCAAAACACATTGACCATTAAGAAAGCCCTCAAGTAATTCAGTGCTTGTTATTAAAGCACTAAGAAGCTTAACCAAGATTTCAAATCTATATTTGATCTTTAATTTACCTCAGCAAGGTAGATGGGAATTAGCACCAGGCATCTAAACAGAGGTTTTGATTTTCAGAGTGATGGGTGAGCCTTGCTATCATTCCCCAGTTTATCAAGCTGTATTCTAGAAATGCTGCTGCTTTCTTTTTTTCCCAGTCTGCCTGTTTGTGGAGTAAATGTTAATGACACATTTCCCCCTCTTTCATGGGCTTTTACTTGTGAGTGCTAGATCTGATCCCTTGTTCCATGGCTGCACTCACTTGGCATATAAATGAGGATTTATAACTCTTCCAAATGATTACGAGGTCAGAGGTGACGCCTGCTTTATGGAATGCGCTCAAGCACAGGCTGTTGTGATGTTTCAGTCCTGCTAAGAGAGTTTATGGTAGAAGCTTCCTGTGGTAACACAGTTTTTAGGAGGAAAATAAGTCTGCGCATCCTGGTGGCTCTGAGCAAGAAAAGGGGCTTTGCTGAGTAATGTGTACGTGGCTGGCTTAACTCTTTGGTACCTCAACAAGGCTTTTAAAATACATGACGTTTGGAAGGGGCTGGCCACAATGATGATGCACACTATGGAGTCTGCTCTTCACAGGCATTGGGACCATCTCAATGGCAGGGCAGATGGGATCTGCAGTAAGGTGAAGCATAACCTCTTTCTTCTTTATTCATCAAGGTAGCCTAGTATTCCAGGCATAAAGCTTGCCTAAATAAATGGAGTGTAGCTCAGCCTCAGCCCTCTGGTGCGCAGATCCAGGAGGTCATAAGGGAGGTTCCCTGCACTGCACTTCCTCTAATGCACAAAAAAATGGGTCCTTGCTGCAGGTCTAAAGTGCATGAGATGAGGCATTTCAGGTAGGTCTGAGGTTATGGGATCCTTCTGTCTCCTGACATACTTGTACAAGCCAACAGGTTGAGTGAAAACTCACGTGGGTTTTCTTTTTCTCCAACTTCTCTGTTTTCTGTTGTAAAGCAGGGGCAGGAAGGGCTCTGTTTCTGGAGCCAACTTGCATCACAAACGTGCAAGGAAAACGTGCACTTTCTAACTTGCACAGTTGTCATTGCTCTTCGTTAGCTTGCATACAGTTTTTTGGGGTAGGGAGCCTCCAAATAGGTTTCTTAACATAGCAGGAGGTTCCCTGCCAGAACAAGGGGAATGGGGAGGCAGTGCATTTACTCCAGTATATACTAGAAAAGTTGTGCTACTGCAAAGGTAACTAATGAAGAGTCTTTCTGCCAGATCGAGCTGGGATCTCCAAAGCTGTTAAGGGCATGAGTTATGTGCCTCAGGATGCTGGTTAGCTGGACAGCCGACTCCTTTCAGTGCCTCTTAAAAGCCAAGCAATAATCTCCACGCAATATACTATGAAGTATTTTGGGCATATTTCAGTCCCATCCTTCTGCCATGGCCACCTTTCTGTTTCCTCGGAGTTCCTTGTTCCTCTGTCCTCTTCTGCTCTCGTACCTCATCTTTTTCTGGTTTTGTTCAGTTTCGTTTGTGGCCCTCCGAAGTCAGAGCAATTGGAACAATTCCTCTCCCAGTGGTAGGCTTCACACCACGCCTCTGACAGAAACCCAGAGCAGCTTTCATAGTGAACTGTCAGGGCTGCAGTGCCCATTTGTCATTGCTAGGAGGAGACTTGAAGCATCTGGCTCAGGGGGGACCTTGTCACTCACTGCAACTATCTCAAAGGAGGATGGAGCAAGGTGCGGGTTGGTCTCTTCTCCCAAATAACAAAGGATGGGACAAGAAAAAATGGCCTCAAGTTGTGTGAAGGGAGGTTTAGACTGGATATGAGGAAAAATGTCTTTCCCAAAGGGTGCTCAGGCATTGGAACAGGCTGCCCAGGGCAGTGATGGAGTCACCATCCCTGGAAGTGTCTACACACCGTGTAGACAAGGCCCTTAATGACATGGGTTAGTGGTGGCCTTGGTAGTGCTGGGGAATGGTTGGGCTTGATGATTCTGTAGGTTTTTTCCAGCCTAGTTGATTCTGTGATCTGAATCAGCTTTTTTGATCCTCAAATAACAGTAGGACAGTGCATGGCTTATGTTCCTAAATGAAAAGGAATTCTTGGCGATGACTTACCTGAAAAGATGGTTTGAGAGCTTTTTCCAAAATTGAGTGGTAACGACAAGAGTTTTGCAAATCAAACTTTGCTTTTGAGTCTTTGCTTATTCACAGTGTTCATGAGAGGCCTGTGTTTTACTGGCTGGAACAGTGCCTGTGGTCACCCCAGCAGCAGGTCCCAGCGCCCCAGGGCATGTGTGTATGCCTGACCAGGGACAAGGTAGCTGTCAGAAGGCAGCTGGAGTTGGCCTCTGCACAGGGTTTATCATCAGAATTGAAGTGCAGTAATGAGAGTCCTGCTTCTGTCTTCATAACTCTTCAGGTTAATTCGCCATCCTTGTGGTTTCTCTGAGCTTTTGTGTAAGAACTCGGGAGGATGTGAATTGTTACTGTAGCCAAGCATAGAGACGTTTTAAAAATGACTCGCCTAAGAAAATCCCTTAACTATCAGGAGCAGCAAACCCCACAAGGAAGATCAGTTTTTTATGATGACTGCAGCTTATTTGGGTCAATGAAGAATGTCTGCTTTTATTCAGAAAAACTGTGACTGGGACATAACATTGCAGGGACTGTTAAGGGATTTTCAAGTTCCTTACGATATGTGAGGAGCACCCAGGAGGCTCTCAGAACTTTCCTTATTATTCTAAAGTTGTTTTATATCGTGCTTGGTCTTTATGGCGAACAGCAGGACTGTCAATGCTTGCAGCTCTAATGAAGTCAAAGGCACTCACTGGGCTCAGCAGAGGGAGATGCTACTTTACAGGGGGTCGCATTAAATGATCCATGGCCCCCTTCTGGTCATAAAAAATATAGGATTTTCTTCCCCCATTATCCTTAAATGTAAAATACGCACTGAGCTCTTTGTTAGCCTTTAAATCAAGCCACAGAAGGTGCTGAAAGCAAATCCAGAGTTTTATACCAGATTGTGAGAAGAGAATGAAAACGGGAAACCAAGCGTATCTAAAATAAGCCAGTGACCAGCACAGGAGAGCTAAATCAGTTTAATACAGTGTCAGGCCTGAGCATAATACAAAGCACAGCAAACTGCTTTACGTGTTGCAGGGCCTTCTGCTTGCTGTATTGGTCCGATGTCCTGTGTGACACCCACAGACAGGTCTGTATGAGGTGCCATGAGAGCTCGGTAAGCCCGGGAGAGCCAAGGCCAACTGCAAGGTCCTGCATATGGGTCAGGGCAATCCCAAGCACAAACACAGGCTGGGCAGACACTGGATGGACAGCAGCCCTGATGAGAAGGACTTGGGGATGTTGGGTGATGAGAAGCTCCCCATCCATGAACTGGCGGCCCAGAAACCACCCTTGTGCTGGGCTGCATCCCCAGCAGCATGAACAGCAGGTCGAGGGAAGGGATTCTCCCTATTTTTTTTCCTCTTGCAAATCTTTTAGAAAGCTTGGGTTTTGTTCTGTGCAGCTTAAAGGCTGGGTAGGAAAATATAATCCTCTTTTCTTATTACATCATTATTTTCTTGCAAGCTGTGTATGTAATGGGCTAGGAAGGCTGTTTTCTGTAAACTGTGATTGAACTGTTGAGTTGGCCACTTAGGCCGAGGGACTTTAGGTCTTGGTGGCACAGGATGGTTTCCTTCTGGACTCACGTCTTATCACAGATGGCATGGCTGGTGTATCTGCTTGTTCTGAGAGGACAAAGAGTTGACTACTTTGAAGTAGCCTCTGAAATAATGTTGACTGCTTGCTGAGGTGTGAGCAGACTGAGACTCCAGCAGTGAGTTGGTCTGCGGGCAACGGGGACAGGTCATAGATGTTCACATCTGGAGCATTGTCTAGCTGTGATGGGTCCCTGGTGGTCACAGATGGCAGCAGGTTCGCCTCTTGAAATGGCTGTGATAAGTAATAATTTTGTCTTCGCTTCCCCTTTCTCCATCCAGTAATAACCCCTGCACTCAGGAGAGGCTCAAAACACTGAAAGGCGAGTTTAATCTGCTGTTTAAACCCCTTAGCAAGCTTTTGGTCTGTCCCTCTGTTGGGGTGTTTTGGCAAAGACCTCACTTTAAATATAATGGCATTACCTTGAAGGCTCAGTGCTTCCCTGATGACAGACAGCACACACATATTTCAGGCAGCTAGAAATAGGGAGGGGAGGCGGGAGGAGAAAACGCTGCACAATTGTTTGATGTGCTGATCAAAAGATAAACTAGAATCAAATTAAACCCCAAGGGTTTGTACAACCTTGCTTATGTTTTATGCAAACCCTTGTGTACCAAAGGAAATAAAACACTATTGCCTTTCAAGGCAGATGGAGTGCAAATGATGAGCAATTTTCCCCTTTTTATTCCACTCCTTACGTTGTTGTTTTACAGTTTCTCCTTAACTGTACCACTTCATTCCTGATCATTAGCAATATGGATATGGGGTTTGCCATTAATTCTGTCACTGTGAGTCAGGAGCACTGGCTCTTTGGGATAGTTTAAATTGAAATGCAACTGTTTGTCTCGGCTTCTCATCAAAAGGCCAAAGGTGCACAGCGGGAGGGCAAGGAGGCATTCCCTGTATTCTCAGAAATGAAGGGGGACTCTGTCAGAGGCAGAGACAAAGCCTTAAAATGTAGGCAGGTATTTTCTCAAATTAAAAACCTCTCAAATGTTTTAGGTCAGCTGCAAACACATAGAAAAGTGTGTAAGGAACAGTTCATCTCAGGTGGGAACAAGTCCCAAAATATCTTAGCGCAAAAACTGGCAATGCTGCTGGCAAATGGGAGGCCTACTGAAAAGCAAGAAAAGATCTCACTTCCAGCCCAAGTACAGCACAACCCTCCCCTGTTCTTTGGTCTGTAGAAGCAATCCTGGGAGCAGGAGATATTCCTGAACTGTGGGACTGATCCTATCAGCAAAGGCTTTTTGTTTATTCTCCTGACCTTGCAATTCTTGAGCAGGCACAGCTCCCTAAGAGGCTGGTAGGTGCTAGTTTTGTTTGTAGGATTGCATGTATGAACAGAGATGCTCGTTTGGGCCTCAGCTGGACTAAAATCACCAGTGAAGTCTGCCCAGACCCTAGAACAGCTTTAAGTGGTGATGTCCACCGTCCAGGCTCAGATCAGTGTCGTGAAAGTGAGAGACTTCCATTTCCCAATCCCCTATCCCATGACTGGCCCAGCAGCGTGTTTTGCGTCACCAGAGACTGTTTCAGTGGGCATATTGGTGCTCACTGCTCTTTGTTTCCATCTTGTTTGCTCTTTTTTCAGCTGTGTAAGTGAAAGGAAGGAATCCCGTTGCTTGTGCCAGGAGAGCCATACTGAATTTACAGGATGGTTTCTGTCTCAAGCTAGACTTCCAGTGAGTCTGCTTGTCTCGTCTTTCCAAATAGCAGGAGCCACTGTTTTCTTTGGACAAAGAACAATATCAGTCAGTCACTGCCCTCAGATTTCTGGTTCTTTATCTTATCACGAAGTAGTACAGGATGGTTTTATGAAGGTGGCTATTGCCGTAACTACTACGATCGTCTTACTCGCTTGGCTCTGTTCCTGGCCTTTTGTCTTTGGGAAGCTGGCTAATGAAATACTGAAAGAGCTGCTTGTGGTTGAATCCATAAAATGGGTATTCAGGCAGGGTTCTGAGGCACCGGCTCATTTTTCACAGTACCATGTTTATCTCCTGTTTAGTGAAGCCAGAATATACTGTGTGTGAGGATACCTCTGCGCTTGCCCTGGTGTTGTGCTCCTCCAGGACAAGCACACTGTGCCAGCAGAGTGCAGCCGATACTCCGACACTTTGGAGCTGCATCTGCTAAAGCTGCTGTGACTGGGTGAGGGTGATGGATGCAAGAGGTTTAACACAGATTATGGTTTGTAATGCAGTGTACCAAACGCTGAATGCAGGAGACAACCCTTCACCTGTGCTATTAGTACTATTTTTCTCCCCTGGGTTGTGGTGCTGTGGAGGACATGCAGAAGTGGTTCTTTGGTACAGCACTTCCCTTCCAAGCATCTGAGTTTGCTGAGTGTGTTTAAAAGAAAACATGAGATGAATGAAAACTGATGAGAGATGCCAGGGACTGAAACTGCTCAAGACTGTCAACTTTAAACTGATTTTTATCTTTAAATTGTGTGGTTTATCTTTTAAATTCTCCCTGCCATGGCAATCTGTGTACAGACGGTAGTAATATGGAAATGCTGATATTCACAGAACCTTCTTCTATCACAAAAACTGCTGCATATAGTTGGAGTTTGGAGATTCTGGAGCTGGATAAACTGCATTTTCCTGGCCAATGCAGATGCCCCTTCTTTCTATACACCTGTCAGTCATAGCACAGGGACTCACAAAGACCAAAAGCCTTGTGGTTAAAGGGCAAATATGAGATGCAGAAACTGCGGATACAGATTCTGGCTCCGTTGGAGACTTGCTTCATAAGCCTGAGCAAGTCGGTACTCTGCATGGAGCTTCCTTCCCCTCCCATTTCCTGTAGTGTCCAGTTAGACTGTAAATTCTTTGGTACATGGAAAGGCCTTTTCCAGAGCCAGTAAATCCATACCGACATGCAGCCAGCACCTGAATTAAGTTGATGGCTGCTGGCAGTAGTGAAGTAATTGTTAATGAGGAGTGAGCACTTCTCCATCTGCCTTCCCTCCCAGGGTCTGCCCATAGACACCCTTGGAGCAAGTCCTACAAGGATCAGTCAGTAGCCTAGACTCTTCCAAACCACCTCTCATCTGTCCCTTATCTCTGAGATACATGCCCACATGCAAGGAGATCAAAAGCTCTTCCTTGGCAGTAACGGGGAGGAGGTTTGCTCAGGATTACCCCTTGCATGGAAGTCTGTGACAGCAGGAAAGGAGGCACTGCAGCCTCTTTGTGTTTGAGCAGCCCCTACACATACTCCTCGGCAATAAGGATAATTAATGGATGCTAGCTAGTAGCAAATGAGGGCCAGTTGAATTGCTCTGGCTTACACCAGCCAATTTATAGTATCAGAACTACATCCATTAATAATAGGCTGTTGCTTTTGTTACACTAATTGAAGGTTGGATTTGGACCTCACACCCAGCCCAAGGCACCTGACTCTCTTTGACTATCATGTTACATTAAAAAAAAAACCAAATAGAATCTTGTCAATCAATCCAGGTGTTCCTTGAAGCAAGTACAGGAATGAATTTTTAAAGTAACAGCAAACACACACTGCTGATGGGGCCAGACCCCCTCTACCCAATGACTCTCCGCTGACTTCAGTTCTCAGCCGAGACACGCACATGGTGTCCACAGGGTCAGTCTGCTTATTCTCTGGAACAGGCAGGTTATTGATATGTACAAGAATTGTGCTCTTGCAGCCATCAGTAATCTGTCAGCTCAGAGGAGTGGAGCAGACAGGCGTAGCACAGGAAAGGGATGATGGAAACCAGGGCCAGGGCATCTGCTCACCAGTAATGAATAGAAAGAACCCACAGGATGGCAGAGCTCAGGCTTTCTTACCGGTAAGTTGGGGGTTTTGCCCTATTGTAAGTGGTGTACCAGCTGCCATTCTGCTGCTTCAAAGTGGAAAGTGCAAAGGAAAGAGTGCTTGACAGGGAGTCAAGTCTTGTTTGAAGAACTTTATGTGCTTCATGCAGGTCAAACAAGGCACAGAAGTTGCCAAAGGTAGGAAGACTTCTTTCAGTTCCTTCGGACTGCAAACCTTGACATTTCCCAACACAGTGTGTTGGTTTTCAATTTATGTTAACCAGTAATTTTGAGAAGTAAAAAAAATCCACTTCTTAGATGCTGTTTTCCAGATGGTGAAGTACACGGTGGTTTCGGTGAAATATTTAGTAATACCAGTTATCTGTCAGCTGCTGTCCTCTTTTGGAGGGGTAAATATAGAGCACAACACCTGCAGTTTAGCAGGGATGTGTGTCCTGTCCAAACTGAGATGCTAAGATGTTGGTAACTTGCAGTCCCTCAGAATGGCATTGGCTGCATTGGAAGAGGAATGATAAATTCCTAAGGAAAAGCAGTGTAACAAGGGATTGACTTTGCTGTCAGTGTTTGTGGACTATAGGATAGTCAGTGATAGAATCACAGACTAGCTTGGGTTGGAAGGGACCTTAAAGCTCACCGAGTTACAACCCCCTGCCATGGGCAGGGACACCTTCCACTAGAGCAGGTTGCTCCAAGCCCCTGTGTCCAACCTGGCCTTGAGCACTGCCAGGGATGGGGCAGCCACAGCTTCTCTGGGCACCCTGTGCCAGTGCCTCAGCTACCTCACAGGGAAGAACTTCTGCCCAATGTCTCCCAGTCACTGATTTCAAGCTGGGCTCTCAGGACTGGTTCTTGCAAAAAGCAGCAGGATGTGGTCCTCATTCCACTGAATTTAGGTTAGAAACGTCTAGCCTTTTTTGTCCAAGCCTGTGCTACTAGACTGCCTGCTGTATATTCTCTGGCATTGGGTTTTAATGGTGTTTGACAAGGATTTTTCCCTCTGGAAAACTTGGAAGAAGTAGGCCTTTTTTGCACATTCATGGAGATTATTTAGCAACACCACTACTGGGACCCTGGTGGAGTTGAAACAGCAAATGAGTAACAGCCCTTCAGTAACAGCGTAGGTGCGCTGCTGTTTTGCAGGGAGCTCTTCTATGATCTATTTTAAACAAAACCAATTTGTACATTGTGGTTCATTGGAAGTTCCTGAAGAACAGTTCTGCTCTGAAGAATGACTTTGCACAATGGATGTGCAGGTAGGCTGCATTTAGAGTCTGGCTTACTAAGTTACTGCCAAAATAAGCTGTTAAAGCATGACATGTGTTGAGCCCACTGCAGTGCCTTTTCTTGCATCTTCAACAAAAGGCTCATCCAGTTCCAGGCAGCAAACGGTGCAACCATTCAGCCTGCTGAATCTTGTGTTTAATAACTAATATATAGTTATTAATATAAGAAGAACCCCTTCCCACCCCTAAAAACTGTCTTCCTGGATTCTTAAGATCCAGGCTGAATTTGCAAGGTACAAGTTAGGGAAAGAATGTAACTGTCAGCTGTGTGTATACATGTATACATACATGTCTCCTCCCCTAAGCCCATAAGGCTACAACAACTGGAATCAATGAGAAGGGGGCCTGGCCCATCACTGCTTTTCAGCTGCTGCACAGGGGAAACAGGAATCACTGGAACACAGTAAGCATAAGGCTGCAAATGTCAGCACGTTGCAGGTAAAGCAGCTGGTAAAGAAGGCAATGACGAAGATGTATTCAGCACGGCTGAATTCTGTTCACCAACACTTGGGAATTGGGGAATGCGAATGACAGCTTTCACAGTGCTGGGGAGCACCTGGGGACTGGGAATTCAGCAGGCAGGCTGTCTTGCTCCTTGCTGCTTGAGTGGTTTGGGGGAAGCATGGAGACACACAGGGTACATCCGTGACATGTCTTTTCAGCCTAATGGGGCTGTGAGATTGCTCTTGCCTCGGTCAGCAGTGGGGATGAGGAGAGACTGAAGGCATGGGGGAGGAGTGTGAAGGGTTGGCTCTTGACCTTCTTTAGTTCCTATTGCAGTGAATTTGAAAGGTGTTTTGAGAAGGTTCCTATTGAGTGCTCACAAGCATGGCAGCTGGAAGGGAAATGCCAGTCATATCCTCTGAGCAGAACTTAGTCTCGTCATTACCTGAGTGAAAAGAGGCACTGGAAAACGATAGTGGGGGAGGCAGTGTCTTCGGAAACAAGTGGCATGTTTGATCCACAGAATCTGTTCTGGGCTCAACACACAGGGTTGGGTCTTATCTTGCAAGCAAAGCAGTTCTCGCCCTGCTCAGACCTTGGATGTGTTGGCACATGAGAAAGAGGTTTGGGGGAGAATTAGACCTCAAAAATTAAGTGAGTCAAAAGATTGCATTTTGGGTGCTGTGGCTTCTGCAGAGGGGAGGAGGAAAGGAAACATATTCTGTAGTCTGAAGTGCCTTCGGTGGTTTAGACAGACACTTCTTCACTCTTGCTTTTGAGTTGTTGAAGTTGCAAATTCACTATCTTAAAAGTCTGTTTATTGACTTAAATGCTCTCTCTACATGTTAAATTCCTTGCTTTATATAAAGCCAAAGCACTGATAAAAACATGTAGATATGCAGTACAGCACATCAGACACAAGAACCCCTGTCCAGTGGATATATATGCTCTCAGCTGTTCCTCAAGATAAACCTAAACAGCAAATAGCATCCCTTCTGCATCCTATTGTAGATTTTCTCAAAAGGTAATTTAGATGCAACCTTGAATACCATTTTACTGCTGGTGGTAGATGATGTATTAAAAACAACCTAGGCTCAGGAAACAGCCTGCTACAGTCATGTCTAGAATACTGGTTTTATGACTGCTTAAACCATGCCTGCTGTAGCTGGGAGCCATTGTACTGCATGTGCACTATCTTTGCAACATGTTGTAATAGCTACTGTAACTTGTGATTGTCTGTTGTATATAGAAGTACTAAACAATAGCATAAAATTAATACCCAATGTATCTGGACTTTACATCTTTCCCTCCCGTGCCATTCACACTCAACTAAGACCTCATGAAAAATCCTGGAGCAGTATGTGCAAGAAATGCTTCTTAAATCAGAAACCCCATTTCAGCTGAATTAAGGGAGTCAAGTAGAAAATGTCCAAGTCAGGGATGCTTTACTGGAAAGGTGTTGCCCCCAATCCTCTTTGGTTATATTCTCTTGCTTGCTGCACTTGCTCACCAGAAGAGGTGCACATGGGCTGCTGAAGCCAAGTCCACAGGTGATCCTCAGTTCTGCATGCAGTTAATGGAAGCGTGATCATCACAGGTTGGTCTGGGTTGGAAGGGACCTTAAAGCTCATACAGTTCCAGCCCTCTGCCATGGGCAGGGACACCTTCCACTAGAGCAGGTTGATCCAAGCCCTTGTGTCCAACCTGACTTTGAACGCTGCCAGGGATGGGGCAGCCACAGCTTCTCTGGGCACCCTGTGCCAGTGCCTCAGCACCCTCACAGGGAAGGATTTCTTCCTAGTGTCTAATCTCAATCTCCCCTCTATCATCTTAAAGACATTTCCCCTTGTCCTGTCACTACAGGCCCTTGTCAAAATCCCCCTCTCCAGACTTCTGGAGGTGGCTTTGCTGCAGGGCCAGAGGCTGGCTCTGGGGCTGAGCTGGGCAGTAGGCTTGGTGCCAGGCCCTTGGGGAGACAACAGGGCTGTTCCTTCTGTGGCTGGGCTCTCCCTGCCCCGGCCGGCATTACTGCCATGGCTCTCCAGACACTTCCTGCTGGCTCTGCTGGACCAGGCTGCTCTCTGCCCCCATCTCTCAGTCCTTTTCCCCCTCATCCCCCAGGGACTGCATGGCAAAGACATGAGCGTCAGCCACTCCCTGTCAGGGGGAGATCAAACACAGCCTGGTTCCAGGGAGGCAGCGTGCCACGACTCGCAGGGCGCCGGGTGCTTGCTCGTCTCACACATGCTGTCAGGAGCCAAGCAGATAAGAGGACATGAAGATGCACTGTGGAGACTGGCAGTTATTTGAGGGAAGTTTCAAGCTTGTTCAAGTGATGTAGAAGACCCACCAGGGCTTGCAGCATCCGTGCAGGGTAGGATGGGGAGCAGGAGGGAAGTATGCTTTTGGCTGCATGGATGTGGTTCCATATGGTGGCTGATGGCTGCCTTCCATCCCGCAGCTCAGCGTTCCCTCCCCCTGAGCAACTGTAGCTACTCAGCTCATTGCCATGCGATTTGGGCACAGCAGCATCCCTATAAAGCTACTGCTGTCCTTAAAGATACCACTTAGCTCCCTGGTGTTTTCGAAAAGGCTTCATGTGGTGAATTTGCTCCTGTCTCAGAGCAACGTCTGCCATCCTGAATCAGTACACAGCTAAAGCCTTGCTCACTCCAGAGGCTGTGGCACCCCTGCAAGGTGGAGGTGTGCAGCTCCGGATGCCCACTGTTCCCTCTACACATGCCCCTCTGTAGGACACAGACTGCCCTGGTGTGTCCTGGCTTGGAAGCACAGTTTGAAGTGTATTGCAGCCCCATTCATGCTCAGTGGAGGTACATTTTTACCTCATCTGAGGGACCTAAGGTCGTGGGGGTACGAGATTTCATGGTTACTTCCATTGCCTTAAGTTGTTCAGTTTGCTGCAACCAGAGAGGCTCTGACTTTTGGAAGGTAAGTTTCAGTGTTTTTTGAAAACTAGGTCTCCTTTAGATGCCTGGAGTGAGTCACTCAAAATAATAAAACATCCTTGCAAATATTTATCAGATTATCTTAATAATTCAACACCCTGGGCAGTAATGGCCAGAATAGACAGGAAGATACCCAGACTGTGGCTTCCTTTATGAGTCTCCTGCGCTGACCTCAAGAGACCTGTTTAAGGACTGGCCCATTTCAGGGCTGCTGGTTTGTAGCAGTATCTATGTAGTGTCCTACATCTGAACAGTACCAGTTTGCACAGCTCCAGCTTCAGGATCATGAGCATGCTTTGGAAACAAGGAAGCAGTAGCCACTGCTTCACAGTGGGGAGCATCTGTCCCGTGGGAGATGCAAATAACTTTGGGCAAAGCAAAGAGGAGATGAGGTGGGTCTCCCTGCAGCATGCTTCCTCACACAGGGTTCCGTGGTTGTCTGGCTTCAGGGTGTGAGTGTGAGCAAGGATTTGTCTGGGTCCAGCTCTCTGCTACCAATCCTGGGGTAGCTGACACAGAACCGCATTTTCAGTGACTGGAAAACACAGGGGATAAGCACATGAGCTGGAAAGGCTGAGTGTTAGCTAGGCCCTGAGGGAAGAAATATCAGCGACCAGTGGGAGTTACAAACACCAGATACTGCTTAATTTACTGGCATGGAGGTTCCTGGTCTTGGAGCTGAGCCAAAAGCAAAACAGTGGCTGCGCTGCTGGGAAAGACAAGGGTTATAAGCTGTTGTGGGGGCCTCCCACAATCTTACTTTCATCAGTTAAGATAAAGTACAGACTAGCTGACAGAGACCCTTCACAGTGCAGGAAACAAATACTGAGTGCAAGCAGGAATGACAGACAACCCAGAATGGTGCTTTCTAGGTCTGAATAGAGCTGTTGAGCAGCATCTGAAGGGCTGGAGCAAAGGTGATTAAATAAGATGCTATCTTCCAACCCTAGCAGGCTACAAAGGGTGTATTTTCAGTGGCTAAATCCTGAAACAGTTATGACCTAGAGTGTAGTTGGGTTATGTCTTATCTTTCTGATGACCCTTCAGCAAAATCTGTTTTCTTAACCAAGTTTTATAATGTTTGATACTCTCAAGGAAAAATGGTATTGCTGCTCCTATGTGTGTGGCAGTGAGGACCAAAATAAACACAGCAGGCATTGCTAGAACTGTGTAGGCTCCTAATTGATAACCTGTTCCTCAGGGAAGTGATATTTTCACTTTGGGTATGGAAAGGCTTGTTGCTTGTGCAGGAGCACTGTGGGTTTTGCTGGCTCCATGTTCCCCCACCCGGTGCTCCCTCTGTACAGACACATTAAACGTTTGCATCTGGATTTCTGGGCTTGTTCCTAGTGGGTTCTCCAGATGCTTCTCCAGTGGAGGGGCAGTCACTGCATGAGGCCATGGCGATGTGCACTTGTGCATTGTGCGCGGGCATGCTGACACCCAGCCCGATGCAGTGACAGGTGGCTATGAATAAGCTGTTTCAGGGCACATGGTGGGGTGTTTTTCTCATCCTGGTCCTTAGCATGTTTGCTGGGCATGTACCAGATGGCCGCAGCACCAACGGCCTTTACCAGCATAATTCATCTTGCCTGAGAAGCTGGAGGTCTGTGGTTCAGGTGCCAGCAGGCAGCAGTTTACTTCAGGGTCTTCCTCGAGCCTGCCTGGGACTAAGGGCACATAGCACTGCTGAGCCTTAGGTCTTTAGCTCAAAGTGAGAGAAGCAGTGCCTTTGCTTAGGCAGTTTTGTGAAGATGAACACAATTTACTATTACAGACCACCTCACTGTAAGCCTTAGTGCAGCACAAGCATTTAGTAAGGCCATTCTGATAAATGCTTTTTTTTTGTGAGATACTGAGAGCTTTCCTATGAGAAGTTTATTTTCTTTTAGAAAGAAACACCACAGGGGATACCCATTCTGCCTTGCAGAGACACTGAATCCATGGCAGTGCAGCTGATGGGGTTTATTTCTTCCTCCTAAGCAAGTAACCTCAGCATTGCACCCAGATAGTTACAATTCCTAGTATGCTTCTGTGGAGCAGCTTAGCTGTGAGATGAAGGAAGAGGACAGATGGTGGGGACAGAGTTTGAATGGGTGAAGTTGGACGAAGAGATGTGAAAGAACAGACTGCTGGGAAGAGTAAAGGCTGGACAAATGGCACAGGTCACTAACACAGAGGTTTCCCAGCTGCAGCAGGTCTTGGGAATTTAACTGGTAGGTGGTAAAGCTGCAAGGGACTATGATCCTCTGGAGTGCCCTCCTGCATAACCCATACCATATGATCACTGTTCATCAATTCCTTTGTAAGGTAAAGCTTCCCCTTTGACAGCTAATCCCAGCCCCACACAGCTATGTGGGGAAAGGAGCCCTGACCCACTGCTGTGAGCAGGCAGAGGGAGGTAAGAAAGCCTGTGGAAAGGGGAGCCAGGGTTGGTTTCAGTGCCGAGTCAGAGATCAAAGAGGCGCTTTGGACTTCGACTTTCTACTTGTGGTGCTCAGGAGCATCCTGTCCTGGTACTAATACATTGGGGTTTGGAGAAAATATTTCTGTTTCTTTCCCACTCTCCATCTTGTCAGAGAAATATGTGAGCATAGTAGGAAATTTTCCAAAGACAACAGAGAGCCATCAGAATTGGAATAGTGTTGTGGGTTTCTTGTTTTTTTGTGGGGTATTTTTTGGTTAAGCATCCAGGAAAGAGGGGAGGAGTAGGATATTCCAAAATGACAGCAGCCCAGAAAAGTACAGTACTTCTGCTGCATTGCAGGCTGTTCCATTTGGCTTCTCTGAATACAAATGAGCGGTGGAAGCAAAATTTGCTAGGAGTTAAAGTAGTGTGTAAAGTAGTGTGAAGCAGTGAAAAGTGCCTGTGTTAGGGTGTGATAAGGTTTTGAGATCATTTTCCTGTCTGGAAACTGTTCTACTGTTTTTGTTGGTAGCTTTGAGCTGCCTCAGGCAGCTGACTAGTTCTTGTGACCATTGGATTCCTCTATGGAAATATCATGTTTCAGGATGGAAAAAAAAAACCAAACCCTAAAATCAGTCTAGAAGTCCCCATCTTCTGGCAGGTAAAGGCATGAAA
Organism: Pezoporus wallicus; assembly: GCF_028554395.1. Lineage (NCBI taxonomy): Eukaryota > Metazoa > Chordata > Aves > Psittaciformes > Psittacidae > Pezoporus > Pezoporus wallicus. The sequence goes on from NW_026642051.1 coordinate 708,337, forward strand.
TTGGAATACTTCCAGGACTTGTGAAGGATTCTTATCTTTGTCAGTATCCTGAATTGTAGAGTCAAAAGGTCATAGCTAGGAACTAGTTGGCTATCTGACATAGAGTATATGAAGTCCACCTTGGAGGAACTGTTGTTTCAGGCCAGTAGTGTCTATAAAGCATCTTATCTGCAGCATGCTTCACTTCTGAAAAGTGGCACTTCATTCAAGCTCCTAACATCAGGCCAGTCACTGTATAGTGCTTGTGACTGAAGTAATTGAGCAAAAGGTTTTTGGACAAACCTCTCTCTGCTGCTCAGAAGAGGGTTGATGGGTATGAAAGCTCTTCCCAATTTGGCAAACCTTTGTTAAACACACAGGTGGGTTATGAGAGTTGAAAGCACTGTGAGTCCAGCCCCTTTGCCTTTGAAGTCAGCAGGAGTTTTGCCATTGAGTTCAGTAGGAGCAGCTTCAGGCCTCAGGTGGGCAACAACCTGAAGTTACAGCAAAGGCTTTGTATCATGTTTGAAAAGGAGCTGGATTGCTAACAGCAGATCCTCTGCAAGGAGATCTGATCCATTCCCATTTGTTTGCTGTGTCAGTGCTGCCTCAGAAGTCAGTAGTTCAGTGTCTCTGCTGATTGAAGTGCAGGTTTTTGTCATTTGTGCACCCTAATACCTGTCAGCAGCAGGTAATGCTGGGATAGAGGCAGGGATGTTTGTGTTCCGAGTAAGCCAGGTAATTGCAACATGCTCTGAGGGAAGTGAGGGCTTCTGAGGAAATCAGAGATTTTGGCTGACAGGAGCTTTGTGGAGTTTGGAGTGTAGCTGTGATGCTGCTCTTCCAGCACTGCTCACCTCCTCAGCATGGATGTGGGGAACAGCAGCATCGGAGTGAAAGGGTTGTAGATGAAGCATTAAAGGAGTGGGCAATTGCATCGGTAAGACAAACCTGTGAAGGAATGAGAAGAGGTGACAGACAAGCTACTGGTCCACCAAGTGGTCTTCTTCCAAGTGATGCAGTATGGTCCGCATGGGTTGTGAACCATATATGTGTGAGGACATGTAGGATCTTTGATTAGAGGAGACCAGTCACGTACCTTTTGTACATGTAACAAAGAAGTCTCACAGTCAAATTTCAGAGGCAGGCACTGAAAGACAGGTGGAAGATGGGGAGTTTGTTTAATTAGGTTCTATATGCCAAGGGAAGAAGGTTGATCTGGACTGCTGGGGAAGCTGAGGGAGCCAGTTGTACTGAGAAGGGAGGGGAGTATTTCATAGCAGGAGAGAGGTATCCACTGCTGTCTCCCTGCTCAAGTGATAGGCATCACAAATCCCAGAGGGGCTTTCAGCAGGGATGGGACAAACATACTCTGCTGCTGGTTGGAATTTGAACTAGATCAAAAATAGACAGTGTGAAGTGTATTAATTAGGGGTTTTCAGCTGTCACAGGGAATGAGGATGCAATTAAAGGTGCAGTTCTTCTTGCACCTCATTTCTAATGCTGGGTAAGTATAGTTGACTGTCACTCGCACATGCTGATGGGCGTGTTGCCCTGATTCCCAGATGAGGTGCAAGCAAGCATCTTGCCTAAGATTTATTGCCTGACCCCCAGACCAGGAAATGGACAGGTCATAACATCTTGGGAAATGGAGGGTGAAAAAGTCCTCTGAGACCATGTAGTCTCAGCAAATAAAACTTGCTCAATAAAGTATATTTAGAGCTGTTTGCCCAGCCTGTTTCTAAGCATCCCCAGTGACAACAGCTGCTCCTGTGAGATTTCCACTTGGATTTTCTCCAGAGCAGGTTCACTGAGGCTCACCATGACTGGCATTCAAGCTGTGTGAGCACATATGGTAGGAGAGGAGCAGGCCCCCAGCAGTACCCTGGGGAAGCCTGAAGGCTGGAACATGACTTGCTTATAAACACCAAAACCAAGAGAACTGCTCAGTGTTTACTTCCATGGGTGCTCAGAGGAGAAAATGTTCTCCAATTTCCTACTACGTTGGTCAGTAAAGTCCACATAGCTGTTGGGAGGCAAGCAACCTGTACACAAGTATGACTGCTCTGCATAGCACAGTCTTCTGCTCTGGGAGCTTTTGCTTCTTTGTGGGTACTTTGTTTTATGTCAGTAGCTCAGAAAGAAGCCAAGAGTTGGGCAGGGCCAGAGGTAAGAATGCTGCAAGGCATTGCTGAAGAACATACTGAATGTGGTGGTTTACTCACTGGTCAGACTGGTATGAATCTTTTCTGAAGAAAACAGGGCTTTTGAATTGCATTCATGCCTTACATTAATAGCAGCCAGACGGTGAGTGTGTGGAGGTACTATATCTCATCTTTAAGAGTGCCAAGAACATTTCCCACTGGCTTAACTGAATCTGGAAGAGGAGTTGACTTGCAGACTTGATAGAGCTGCTTTCTTGGCCCTGGGGATGGTCCCTTCTTTCTTGCTAAGACAAGAAAGGAAAAATTTGGTGACAGTATTGTTGTGCCGTGTTGCACAAAGAATGTGATTGTTCAAGAGCAAAAGCATTTTGGTGAGCTCAGAGAATGAGGGGATCAAAAGGAGAGCTTGCCAGTATGACTGGGATCCTGGGTTAGACCTAGTTAAGTACCTGGGAACTGATGCATGAGATGCACTTTGAAGCACTGCAGATTTCCCCAGATGCTTGGATTCACAGCACCAGCAGAACTAAATTCAGGTTTTAAAAGTTGTGCCTTTTACTGACTGGCCCATGATGTCTTCTAAGGTGGCTGCTGAGGACTGAACGCTTAGAGTCAGGGCAAAAGTGGTGAAGAAAAAACCTGTGCCATTTGCATTTAAAGCCACTTCTTAACAACACTCCAGTGAAAAAGACTCGGTAACCAAAATATCAAGAAATTACCTTTTTCGGGTTACAAGCTCCTGAAACTGCAGAGCTTTACCTTCAGCCATCTTTATGCATTGAGTCAAGTGCTTAATGAATGACAGTTTCTCTAAGATATTCCCTAATCATAACCATATTCTACAGAGACCAGTTACAGCATCATTATTATCTCTTACTCTATGAACATGTTATGTCAGGTTAATGATTGCAGTGGGAAAGTGTGATCCAGCCCTCTGAAACCAAGATCTTGCTAACATTCCTGTAAATGATTGTAGGTGCATGAGTAATATTTCACGAAGGTTCATTTGCCTCTTAATTTCCAACTACCACCTTGAAAAGCAGATTCAGGAAGTCTATCTAGGAATTCTGCTTTGTGCTGTTTGTGAGACATGGCAGGAGTTCAGATCCTCACTGCAACATAAATAACTGTGGTTGCTACAATCTGTAGCAGAGAGAAATAACTTTCAGTCTAAAAGGAGACTGTTTCTTTTATGGTTTTCACAAATCACAGTGGTCAAGGTGGTGGTGTAAATGCTTTCCTCCCAGACAGAAATGATGGCGTTGCAGTTCTGGTCCTCTGAGGTCCTGTGTGATGGCATCTGTTTCCCTAGAAAATCCAATTACCTGGATACACTAGTCTGTTCTTTAAAAACCTGTGCACCAAAGGTATCGGTATGAACGCTCAGACTATTCACAGTTCTAGACTGAGGCTTGTGCGTCTTCAAGCTCACAGTTTTGCACTATTTTTTCAAGTTGGTTAACTGTTTCACCACTCTGAGCTGGCACTGCACTTGAAGCAGTTACCTTCTGATGTGTGCTGCTTGTGGCTAGCAGTGACAACTGGGCACAGTGCCCAGAGACTGCTGTATCTTGCTAGTGGTCCAATCTCATTCATATCACAGGATGCTGAATCTCTAGGATGCTTCAGCCAGAGCTAGTTGGAAAAGAGCAAATGAATTCTGCTGCTGTTGTTATGAATGCGAATAGCAGTCTGCTTCTCTTGAGCAGATAAAAATGTTGTGAAAGGCTCTGGTTAGTATTTGTCCCATCGAGGTGTTTCTCTTGTCCCTTTCCCTTCCTCATTGGTGGTCCCAAATGTGCCTGTGTAGGTGCTGAAATGTGAGCCCTAATGGGATAGCCAGGTAGGTGGGAAGGAAGTTTGAGGGGTGAGTCCATCGGAAAGTAATCCCTTTTAATCTCTGGAAAATGTTATTTCAAAGAAAGAAAACTGTAAAGAAATCTACAGAAATCTAGTGGCTCCATCCCGTGAGATGTAAACGCATCTTTGGCACTAGATGAGTTTAGCCTGAACGTAAAGGCCCTTTAACATGTAGCAATTAATGCCATAGATAGTAACGCTTATGAATACATCCAAAGGAAAGTGGAGTTATAATTGTGGGAATCACAACTTCAATTTTTAGGACTTCTATATTTGAAAATCCCTGTGAAATTGATAATTTTGGTCCCATTAACCACACAGAGACGTACACAGAAACCAAACATCAAAGAGCACGCACAAGTGTGTTTTGTTTCCTTTATGCCTACTGCGACAGCCTCAGAAGTAAGAGGGGAACTGAAAGTATGTGTGGGGGGAAATCTTTAAATGGTTTAAAAAAACAATCTTTGCTCTAAAATTTCGATTGCCAAATTTCATCACAGACTAATTCCTTGCAGCTGAGCTGCAAACCTCTATGAAAATAGGGGTTTACAGTGGAAACACTGACTAACTGTAGCTACGCAGACCCATGAATAATGACACTTTAATTATACCTTACGATTTACCAAGCCCTGGTTTCTGCATAGCTCATGACTTTTTGCTGGTTGCTGGTTTGGGGAGCAAGGTCTTTTATTCTTGACTGTGGTTTGCTTCCTTTTGTTCGGATTATGTTGGCATGTACTTTTCAAAAAGCTTGTCTCTGAAGGGAGCTGGGCAGACAGCTATGATTAAGTATGAAATGATTGGGTGAGCTGTTTGTCAAAGTTATAAATAGGACACCACACAAACCCAACACTAATCTCACTGAAAGACAGATACTGGCAACATTTCTTAGTCATCTGTTCCTGACGCTCAGGGGAGAACAGCTTCACTTCCATTAAGTTTTCAAACAGAACTTGCCTAAAATACATTTTGCTGGTGAAATTTTTGGCATATGCACTGTGAGCCATGCTGAGATCTAGCAGGGCGTTGGAGTTTTAAATGTTCATCCCAATTTAATCCTGGTCCTCTGGGTCACCCCTCTATGTGGGGGTGAGCGGTTTGGTTCTTGTGGAAACAAATCTGTTCATGAAGCAGTTGTGGCAGGACTCAACTGGTGCCCTCATCTCGTCATACTGCTGAATTAATTTCAAGGGTGGAAGAGAGGAGCTCCTAAATGATATCCATTGCATCTTTGGGTTTGCAGGCAGCTTTCTGTAATCTGCTCCTGGAAGGTCAGATGGAGACATAAAAAGAAGAGCAATGGAACAGGTTTCACCTATGTGCATTTGCAACCAGAAGTGAAAGGCAGCGTATTGAATTCCTTCTGCTGCAGATCTCTTGCATGCAGTGGCCAGAGGCTTCTGCAGGCTCCAGCCTTGATGCTGGTGCTCCTTAGTCCAAGATTTTCAACAGCTGCATCAGTTTTGTTCAACTGAAAGTCTGCAATTTCATGTTCCCACAAGATGACTCCGTACTTGCCATTTCCTTCCATGGTGGCTCAAATTGTAGGAAAGGGCTTGCTCCACAGTGCTGCAGCACTTTTGCTGCTGGCCAAAACATTCATAAAACAAATAAAGCAAAGCAGTAGCTGAGTAAGAACCAAGCATTTCTGGGGTTAACAAAAGCTTCAGGTTGCAAAGTGAAAAAGCCCACAGCAACCACGACTTGCCCCTTCAATCCTGCACCTTCCCACATCCCTGCCAACACATACAGCAAAGAGTTTTGGAGGAGGTATAAGCACTCCTAATTTATGGCAGAAGGCAACAGCTCTGCATAGGTAAAGTCTCTTGAAGTTTTAAAAAATACCTAAAAAAAGGTGCTCCTGAGTTTGTGGGGCTCAGACAACTCATGACAGGTATCTTTTCAATTCTGAAACGTGTTCACATTAATGGGATTACAGGTTAACAAGTGTCATTAAACCTAGCTTCTTCAGTCTTTAGTTATGGAATCATAGAATACTTAGGAAGGAAAGGACCTTAAGATCATCTAGTTCCAACCTCCCTGCCGTGGGCAGGGACACCTCACATTAAACCCTACCACCCAAGGCCTCGTCCAGCCTGGTCTTGAACACCGCCAGGGATGGAGCATTCACAACCTCCCTGGGCAACCTATTCCAGTGCCTCACCACCCTAACAGGAAAGAATTTCCTCCTTATATCCAATCTAAACTTCCCCTGTTTAAGTTTTAACCCGTTACCCCTTGTCCTGTCACTACAGTCTCTAATGAAGAGTCCCTCCCCAGCATCCCTATAGGCCCCCTTCAGATACTGGAAGGCTGCTATGAGGTCTCCACGCAGCCTTCTCTTCTCCAGGCTGAACAGCCCCAACTTCCTCAGCCTGTCTTCATGCGGGAGGTGTTCCAGTCCCCTGATCATCCTCGTGGCCCTCCTCTGGACTTGTTCCAACAGTTCCATGTCCTTTTTATGTTGAGGACACCAGAACTGCACACAATACTCCAGGTGAGGTCTCATGAGAGCAGAGTAGAGGGGCAGGATCACCTCCTTCGACCTGCTGGTCATGCTCCTTTTGATGCAGTCCAGGATACGGTTGGCTTTCTGGGCTGCAAGCGCACACTGCCGGCCCATGTTCATTTTCTCATCAACCAACACCCCCAAGTCCTTCTCCACAGGGCTGCTCTGAATCTCTTCTCTGCCCAACCTGTAGCTGTGCCTGGGATTGCTCTGACCCAGGTGTAGGACCTTGCACTTGGCATGGTTAAACTTCATGAGGTCGACATCAGCCCACCTCACAAGCGTGTCGAGGTCCCTCTGGATGGCATTCCTTCCCTCCAGCTTATCAACTGAACCACACAGCTTGGTGTCATCAGCAAACTTGCTGAGGGCGCACTCAATGCCACTGTCCATGTCAGCAATGAAGATGTTGAACAAGACCGGTCCCAACATGGATCCCTGAGGGACGCCAGTCATTACTGCTCTCCAGCTGGACATTGAGCCATTGACCACAACTCTTTGTGTGCAGCCATCCAGCCAGTTCTTTATCCACCGAGTGCTCCATCCATCAAATTGATGTCTCTCCAATTTAGAGACAAGGATGTCGTGCGGGACAGTGTTGAACGCTTTACACAAGTCCAGGTAGATGACATCAACTGCTCTACCCCTGTCCATCAGTTCTGTAGCCCCATCATAGAAGGCCACCAAATTGGTCAGGCAGGATTTCCCCTTAGTGAAGCCATGCTGGCTGTCACCAAGCACCTTGTTGATTTTCATGTGCCTTAGCATGCCTTCCAGGAGAATCTGCTCCAAGATTTTGCCAGGCACAGAGGTGAGACTGACTGGTCTGTAATTCCCCGGGTCATCCATTTTCCCCTTCTTGAAAATGGGGGTTACATTTCCCTTTTTCCAGTCATCGGGAACTTCACCTGACTGCCATGATTTCTCAAATACGATGGCCAGCGGCTTCGCAACTTCATTCTCCAGCTCCTTCAGGACCCGCAGATGGATCTCATCAGGACCCATGGACTTGTGCATGTTCAGGTTTTTAAGATGGTCTCGAACCAGATCCTCTCCTACAGTGGGCACAAGGTCTTCGTTCTCACAGTCCCTGCATCTGCCTTCCAAGACTTGGGTGGTTTGGTCAGAGCCTTTGCCAGTGAAGACTGAGGCAAAGAAGTCATTCAGAACCTCAGCCTTCTCCAAATCCTGGGTAGCCAGTTCTCCTGAGAGCTTCCTGAGGGGGCCTACGTTCTCCCTAGTCTGTTTTTTATTTGCTATGTACTTGTAGAATCCCTTCCTGTTATCCTTAACATCCCTAGCCAAGTTTAATTCTAACTGGGCCTTAGCTTTCCTAACCTGGTCCCTAGCTTCCCGGACAACATCCTTGTACTCTTCCCATGCCACCTGTCCTTGCTTCCACTTTTTATAAGCCTCTTTTTTCATTTGAATGAATCCATCCAAGGAGGTCTCCTGGCCTTCCTGCTGCACTTTCTTCTGGTTGGGATGCAACACTCCTGAGCTTGTAGCAGGTGATCCTTGAATATCAACCAGGAGTCTTGGGCCCCACTGCCGTCTAGGGCTATATCCCATGGAACCTTACTAAGCAGATTCCTGAAGAGGCCAAAGTCTGCTCTTTTGAAGTCCAGGGCAGTGAGCTTGCTGCACGCTCTTCTCACTGTCCTGAGGATCTTGAATTCAACCATCTCATGATCGCTGCATCCAAGGCTGCCCTGGAGAGTCACATTTCCAACGAGCCCTTCCCTGTTGGTGAGCACGAGGTCCAGCACGGCACCTCTCCTTGTCGGCTCCTCTATTACTTGCAGAAGGAAGTTGTCTTCCACACAATTGAGGAACCTCCTGGCATAGACATTCTGGTTTTGCAAGCTCTCAGAATCGGATTCAGATCCAAGAACTTAGTTTATTTAATAAGTATTTAAAGACAAGGGGTTTTGCATACTCAGGAGGCATTTTCATTGTTACCAGCAGAGTGGTGGAGGCTTTCTTTAGTTTGTTTACTTTCCCTTGGGAGATTTTTGTTGCTGGAAAGCCAGATCCTCCGTGGACATACACATCTTCCTGCAAGAATCATAGAATAGTTAGGGTTGGAAAGGACCTCAAGATCATCTAGTTCCAACCCCTCTACCATGGGCAGGGACACCTCCCACTAAACCATCTCACCCAAGGCTTTGTCCAACCTGGGCTTGAACACTGCCAGGGATGGAGCATTCACAACCTCCCTGGGCAACCTATTCCAGTGCCTCACCACCCTAACAGGAAAGAATTTCCTCCTTATATCCAATCTAAACTTCCCCTGTTTAAGTTTTAACCCATTACCCCTTGTCCTATCCCTACAGTCACTAATGAAGAGTCCCTCTCCAACATCCCTATAGGCCCCCTTCAGATACTGGAAGGCTGCTATGAGGTCTCCACGCAGCCTTCTCTTCTCCAAGCTGAACAGCCCCAACTTTCTCAGCCTGTCTTCATACAGGAGGTGCTCCAGTCCCCTGATCATCCTCATGGCCCTCCTCTGGACTTGCTCCAGCAGTTCCATGCCCTTTTTATGTTGAGGGCACCAGAACTGCACACAACTCTTTGTGTGCGGCCATCCAGCCAGTTCTTTATCCACCGAGTGGTCCATCCAGGAAGGGAATGAGCTGCCAACAATGCCCGTAGCTGTGCTCAGGAGCTAGTGTGCAGTCCTCTCTTGGGCAAGCTAGCAGCCAGGAGTATAGCTCATTAAGGTGAGCAGCCTTGGCAGCCCACTTCTGCATCATGTCCATCCTCCTCTGGTGTGATACATCCTGCTTATCACAGCATCCTGCAAGGCTGGCAGGGATAAGATGTAGGGAGTGTTTTGCAGGAGCCGTGTGTTAAATATGTATCTGAAACCCAGAAAGGTGGTATTCATGGTTTTCACACCAGCATCTACTGCTTGAGCAGCTTTCCTGGGGTTGGGAGGAAATGTTCTCTAAATGCTAACTTCTCCAGGTTTGTTATTTGCACTGAAATGATTGGGAGTGGCCACAAGCACCCCCCATTCTTGAGCAACGATCTTAGAAGGTGGCTGAAGCTCCTTAGTTTCTTTATCTCAAAATAGTTCAAAGTGTAGTATCACCATTTTCCTTGAAGGGCTTTAGTAGGGTGTCTGGAAAAAAGACTTTTGGTTTTGATCAAAGTCTTCCTCAAGTTTCTAGCATGGATTATATGGATTATTGCCCTGAAGCTTTTTTCTTTTAAATGGAGAATAAACCAAAAGCTTTCACCTCTTTAATGACTTAGTGGGAGCTGCATCTTTAATCCTCAGTTTACTACTGAGATCCCTTTTCCAGTCTGATCCCTCTGGCAGCAAGCTGTCAGGCCATGGGATAGAGCTGGCAGTTTCTTCAGTAGCTATTTTTCTGAGAAGAAACTGGAAAAGATTCTGCTTAATGAATTGCTTCACTTATGTAATAATGTATTTATGTTGTTATGAGGCCTCCAGTGAAGCTGCATCTGATAAGAGTGATAGGTTTCCAGTTTGGTCTTATTTTAGATTGCAGCAAACTGAGTATAAAAAGACTATTTGTTCTAGGAAGAAGGAAAAAAAAAGAGAACTAAAACATCTGGTGAGAAGCTGATGTGCTCAGGACAACTCTGAAAGCGGTTGATAGTGATGGATTATGACACACAACTTCAATACGTCCCCACAAGTGTTATGTGAAGAGACAAGATAATTCTTCCCTTGTCTAAGATGCTTTTTAAGAGTTTTCTGGTTTTTAGAGAAGGGGAGGGGAGAGACAGTGAACAGTGAGTTCCCTGTCTGTTTCTTCATGATCCTTGCTTGCAACTGGTTTAGTCTGAACTGAAGGCTTCTTTCAAGATTGATTTATTTGGAGTGTGCTAATTGTAGACCATGTTCTGGGTCCCCTTTGAAGCCTTTTGTAATGGATCGTCTCCTTTCCTGGAGCAGAGAGCTGCTTAGGAGCTCCCCAGGGATGGGTCCAGTGCCCAGAGGAGGATCTGAGGAGCCTTGGGTTTTGGTGTGTTCAGTCAGTTCTGCTAGACAGAGGTCCTCCATTGCTTGTGGTACTTGCAGATTTGGCTCTAATTCTTTCATTCCTCTCTCAAACAGCTGAAAAAGCTCTTTTCTACTGAAAATTACAAAGTGTTTGCTGTATTTTTCTTAAACACAGGCTTGTATCATTGCATCCTGTACTTGTTCCTGCTGCTGCGTGCATGCAGCTTGGAGTCAGAGGCAGAGCCAGCCTCTGATGAGAAACTGAGGGAGCAGGGTGATGGGAAGGGCTGTTCTGTTCCATTCAGGAAGACACTTCCAAACCCCAAAGGAGCAATACATGGGGGAAGTGCTCTCGTGCGCATCTTTTCAGTAAAAATCAAGTCTCTTGTCAGTGTTTGTGACATTTTCTCTGTTCCCTTCCTTTGGGCAGTTTGCCATTGTACCATACACAGATGACATTAGGATGTTCAGACTGTCATTGCTGAAGGCGTTCCTATCTACTCTATACTTAATATTTTTCCAGGACATGGAGGTATCTCTTTCTCCTCTGTTAATTAACTTTTTTTTTTGCCCATGTTTGCCTGTCTTATAAATTCCTCTGACATCAGGATCTAGGGTTAAACAAATTGATACCACGTTTCCAGTGTGCAGGCATGACACTGAGCTGACAGCCTCAGAGCCTCAAGTGTTTCAATGCACAAGCAGAGCAAACACAGAAGAAATTCACATTCAGCTTGTCCCGCACTCTCCTGCCCAGCTCTCTGGGAGTCAGGCTCCGGACTTGAACAGGCTGCGTTGGTGGGAAACAGGGCAGTCCCAAAGCACTCCCACTCATTACTGGTTTCTGAGGATGGCACTTCTTAGTGAATCGATCCAGGTATTTCTGTGTCAGGGTAATGGAATTATAGAACACTGCAAACCTGGTAGGAAGCCAACTCCACGCAGTAGCCAGATTAAGTTGTCTTATTTGGTTAACAGTGTTTTGTTAGTTTATTAAATCCTGGTAGGAGTAGGAAGGTAAGGAGTAGAAAGAGCAAATCTTACAGATTATCTGCTCTTGGTTGTTCACTTCTGTTTGTATAATCGTGGTCTGAATGATGACCTGTGGGAACAAGCATTTAATGTTTTGCTATTGTTTCATCTTAAACACGTGCATTGCATTAACAGTGTAAGCATATTCTCTAGCTATTTTTCCAGCTTGCTGTTTTTATCACTGATGTGGAACGTAGAGCTTGTTTTCTTTATCTGGAACAAAAACATTAGTTCATCTAAGATAGCACAAGCTATTTGATCAACTGTCAGATGGTAAGGCATTATAAAAGCTGCTGACACAGTGCAAATTCAGACCTTTGTTGTGCAGCTTGAAAAGACTTCATGCCCTTGTTATCAGTTGCTTGAGATAGCCAGCTATTCCCTCAGCAGTGGCAAAGGAAATGGGAATTGGTTGTTCTGGAGCCCGATCCCTCTCACCTCACTGAGGCTGAGGGACAACAACAGTGTGAAGATTCTTCTCCCAGGTGACAAGTGATTGAAGAAACAGCCTGCACCAGGGGAGACTGGATATGAGGCACAATGTTTTCCCCAAAAAGGTGCTCAGGCATTGGAACAGGCTGCCCAGGGAAGTGCTGGAGTCACTGTCCCTGGAAGTGTTCAAAAACCATGTAGATGAGGTCCTCAATGACATGGGTTAGTGGTGGCCTTGGGAGTGCTGGGGAATGGTTAGACTTGATGATCTGAAAGGTCTTTTCCAACCTCATTTTTATCCTGAGATTGCTTCCTGGTGTGAAAGGGCAGAAAAATCGTAATTTCACATGAGTGTGGCCCTTCTTCCTGACCATGTTCTGCCCTGACTTCTTGGCCAGCCCATAGCTCTGCCCCACCATGCATTTCCTCAGCCTGGGAGAGAGCATGGCTTAGTGCATTTTGATTAAAGGGTGAAGATTTGCCATACAGTACTTTATATTCAGGCCCACTGTGACTTCCCTGACATTAGGTGCAAACCCAAGCCAAAAATGACGATACTCTTAATACAGAATCAGAAAATAGAAGATAACATACTTTGCCGACAGCTGACTGCACATCAAAGCAGGAGCTCAGCTAACACCTGCCTTTGCAATAGGGGAAAATTCCTCATCTGCAATGTCCTTCATAGAGCAGTCTGATAGCTGGTTTGGTTTGATGTTAGCAGCTACTGTGAGAGACCAGCCATACACCCAGACACCTTACACAATATTGTGGGGTATAGGTTTGGAAGCAGCTTGCCAGCTGATGTTTCTCAGTGCCTCCAGAATGAAAAGGATATCAAGAACTCAGCTGGGACTGTCTCCTAGTCCGAATGATTTTGGGATACTCCCATTTACTCTAGGAATTATCTGTGACAAGACCAGGTTTCAAGGTACTAGTGCTAGAGGCTGTGCTGTCAGTTCCTTATCAGCATGTGCTAAATCATGTTCTCTTTAAAGGTATGTATTTCAAGAGAGATGGGGACAGGAACACCTGAAGCAAGAAAAACCGGGAAGCCTAAGGAAGGGGTTTCACTTTAATTGCACTATCTTTTTGCAAGGTATTTTTAACATCTGAGCCACCTCCAGGTTCATTTTGCTTCAGCTGCAGACACTGTGACATGGTTAAAGAAAAGAAAAAAAGGAGGGAAAAGAAAGAAAAAAGGAGGAAAAAGACCTCAAACCATGGTCTGAATTACATTGGTTTGTCCTGGCTGTGGTACTCATTAGCCTGGATGGAGTTTCGGTGGCTGGGGGCTGTGTCCTGGCATGTCTGGCAAGGGGGTTTCAGCAGGATGGGACTTCAGCAAGCCTGATTGCCTGTGCCATGTTCACCAAAAAACCCTGAGGAGGGGTTCTGGGCTGTAGATGTCCGGGCATGGGGGTCTGGACTGGGGCAGCTGGGGGTCAGTTTTGGTCTGGGAGCATGAGATGAGGTTTTGTAGCAGTTTGGAGAGGGAGGGGGAAGAGGGGAGAAGAATCATGACAGGTTTATCACAGCCTGAAATAGATTAACCTCTGGGAGGAATGATTTTGTAATAATTTGCATTTAGATATTCTGACACATCCAAATAACCCCAAACCTTCTGCAAACATTGTAATGAATTCAATCTCCAACGTCCTGTGAGAGAGATAGAAATAGCACTAGTTACATGGTTAAAGGAGCCAAGGACTCTTCTCTCAGTACTGCATTCTGATATTTTCTTGTCATCATCCTCCTGCCTATTCCTTTCCACTTCAGGGCAGTTAATCATAAATGAGATATTTGTTCAATGCTGTTCTCATGTATTCTCTGCCCTGTCTCTGTTCCAAGAGGCCATGAAGGCAGTGGGTTACATCGCACCCCGACTTTGGCAGCCTTTGCAGGAAAGCTGGGTCTTCCAGGAAGACCCAGATTGTGCCGCACATTTTGGGTGCCAGAGGCTTGGGCAAGCATATTGTTTTCTGAAGGGAAGCGGAGCATCCCAAAGCGTATCTGCTCTTCCAAACGTATCTCAAATCCAGAGTGCTTAAGGCAGCAGGAGCTGGTATTGGCTGAGCTAGCAAATGCACCCCCTGGGCACCCCTGTGCCCTGCTGCAGGACCTGCTTAGATGAGGGGCTGCAGGACAAGGTCTGGCAGAGGTAGCTGCATTTCAGTGACAGACTCATATGGGTCTGACCCAGAGTTGGCCTGAATCACTGGGACTGTATCCATTATCTCCAAGCCCTCTGCTTTTTGCAGGTTTGACCTCTGCTGTTCTCACTTGCTTTCTATAAAGCTCTTCCCAAGGCTGGGAGTATGGGCTCTGGAGCAAGCAGTTAGCAACGTGCCAGCTGTATATAAGGGGTATCTTGTCTGATGCAGCAGCGGAGAGGAGAGCACACACTGCACCTTGCAGATTTACTCCTCATAAAACACCTCTAGCTCTCCACAGATATCTGCAGATAATCTGCCAAGTGAACCCAGGGATATTTATGGTGCAGCTTCGGCAATGGCAGGAAGTCAGCAAACAAATGAGCTTTGAAATGGAAGGAGAGCAAAAATACAGGCTGGAGTGTGTTTATTTTGGAGTCAATAGGAAAGGTTAAACCATAATGGTGACTGTTTCCAGGTTGGGTCAGGTTAGATAGCAGAGCAAGCAAAGCATTTTCATAGTGCTGTGAGACTGTTTGGTGTGTGCTGAGTTTAAATTACAAAGACAAATGAAGACAAAGACAAAAACCTTGCTTCCCACTGAGATAAAATGCTGTATTGCTGAGTACCATACAGATGCTTGCAGAAAGCTAAGACAAATATTGCTTCAGAAGGAATTATACCAGCTCTGAGTTCAAGCATTAGAAAAATTCCACATTCGAGTCACAAGGTGTATAAATGTAGGCAATTTTAGCTATGGATGTGACTTTTTCCCTTGCTCTCTGTCTGTTTCCCCCTCTGTCTCTTTGCCTGCTCTGTTTGGCAGTGCCAGCTGGCGGGAGGTTACTTGAAGCTCTGCTGGCACAGTGAGGTGTTGGACTCAGGCCATCCTGCTGGAACACGCTCCCTGTTTTGCCCAGCACGGCAACGGGGAGGGTTTGTCTGGTCATGTCACATTGTAATTAGCACGCCTCACACTTCTGCTGCTCCTTGTTGTTCATCTGGGAGCTCAGGCACAGGACAGGACTCTTCCTCCCGTCCACCTTCCTCCTGCAGGCAGGCCCTGCTTGTCCCCAGAGGCAATGGCCACACTTTCCCCCTTCTTTTGTTTCTAACATGGATCCCCTCTGGTCAGCAGCTCAATGGACATGTGGTGTCTCCTTGCTGCAGCCGCCATGTTTGCTCGGCCTGGTTTGAGGCCCTGAGGAGGCTATTGCGCAGCCAGGCTCTGCTGACGGTCAGCTCCCTGAGGAGCTGGTTCCCAGTGCTTTACCTTGGTTTACCACAGTAGGGCATTTGTGAAGGGCTGTTTGGGGCTTGAACCTGCAAGCCCTGGTGGGTTGTGCTGAAGAGAGGAGTGGCAGGAGCGCTTTTGGGTGCTATTGAGTGCAAAGCTTACAGCACCAGGGCCCCATCTGCGCAACTTGTTAGCCAGCAGTGGTAAAGGCAGTCTTAGGGAACCATTGGGACCCTCTGGGATCCACCTCCTTGTTTATAGGCCTTCCAGAGAGGCAAGGTGCTGAAAAAGCCTTGCTTTGTCCTGAGAGCACCAAGGGCAGTGTGGAAGGGTGCGTAGCGCAGGAAAACAACTGTCAGCACAACTTTGTTCCTCATCAGAAGCCCTGTGGCAGCAGTAATCGGGCAGAAGGGGCTGGGCAAGAAGAAGGTTTGCAATTTGCTGTGACACGAAACAAAGCTGTGTCTTGTCAGAAGATTGCAGCTCCCTTTCTCTGCCTGTCCGTCACACGTCAGCTGTCCTCAAGGTGCAACATTACAGAAATGAGCTGTTGCAATAATCCAGTTTATGAAGAAAGGAAAGGCTTAGCCAAGCACTGTAACTTAAATTACATTTGGTATGGCGAGCATTGAGCTCTGTATGGTGTTTGTTTGACTCTTAGTTTCTATACTGAAGCGAGTTGCTGCTTTTCCTGTTGCTTTGATGTACTCACGGAGACTTTGATGGGGGGTGCCCTAATGGAAACAGGAGCCCACAGGATGCAGCATCTTGCTTGATCTCCTTTGCACCAGGAGCATGGCACAGGCCTGACGGTGGGAGTTCCTCTCCTACAAAAGCTGGTGAGCAGCAATTCCCATCACATAGGCAGGAGGCTTTTCTATCAGTGCAGGTGCACATGGTAACCTGTTTTCCAAGGGTAGGCTCACCCCAGCACCCTGCAGAGGCTGCTTCAGAGCACTCCGTGAGCAGGGACCCAAGGGCCAGCAAAATGCAAACTCATCCTGAATGGCTTATGCCTAAAATACACTGGAGGACTGCACAGGTTCAGGATTTGAAGCTGTTGAGACACACACAAAACGTGATTTTAAATGTATGTTTCAGCTCAGCTGTGATGCAGAGATAGCAGTCCTGTCTTACACTATTTGGTTGTAATCCCAACTGAAGTATGTTAAGCATGGTGACTTCTTCATAATTTATCTCAGTGCATACTTGGAACAAGGAGGGGTTTTATTCTTTAAAAAGAAAAAAAAAAATCACCTTTATTTTATTTTATATTTTATTTTATTCAAATGAATTCTTTCTGCTGGGTAAGGAGAAACACGGGGTGTGTTTGCAGGTGGATATATCTTCCTTTGTAAGGATTCATGCGAACTTAGGCAATTATTTTTTAACTATTGCTGACTCTGCCTATGCAAGCACTTGCTTCTCCACAGTAAAGAGGTTGCAGAGGGCAGGAAGAGCTCCCATACTGAGGAATTTTTCAATTGGACTGTCCAGTCCTCTTGCCTTTCCTGTCCTTCCCTGTAGCAAAGCATATATTCAATCAGAGCTTGTCAAGGCAACCTTTTTTTGGGTGATTTTATCTCTTTTGGGGAGATAAGTTTTTCATAGAAAATGTCAAAACATGGAAGGGAGTTAGCTACCCAAATTCCATCTGTCTTTGAGCACATCTGTCTTTTGAAAACATCTCACAAGTCTCACCTCTCTGGTTATGGGAATGCCTTCTCAGGGTAGGTTGGAGGGGGTAGTTTGATATGGGGCACGTTGGAGTTGGGGTAACTTTTTGACAAAGTAGATTCAAACAGTTGTTCTGATATGCCTGTTAAGTCTAATGAGGACTACCAATATGTCATTTAATCAGACCTCCATGTCTTCTGGGATTCTAGGCAGAGCCGAATTCTAGGGCAGACTTGGAGCAGGAGACACTTGTATTTCCCTTCTTGCCCCACGTTTTAATTTTATGTCCTTCACTCATCCTTCCCTTCATAGTCTGGAGTGAGAAAATTTGTACCTGCCTTCATACCAACCGCTATGCTAATGCAACATAACTCAAATTAGGGGGTAAACGCACAAAGCCTGATGTAGGTCCAGGTTACTGGGGAGCTGGCGTATTTTTATGCTATGTTCCTTTTCCAGACCTGGCCATTCAACTACATTTTCTGTCATTTCAGGGGAGCACCTGCGAATCTGCCCACAAGGCTATACCTGCTGCACCAGTGAGATGGAAGAGAACTTTGCAAACAAAAGCCGAAGTGAATTTGAAGCCATGATGAAAGAGGCTGGTCGCTCTGTGCAAATGACCCTGACAGCACAGCACAGAAGCTTTGACAGTAAGTAAAACCTACTCGGTTCCTCCCTGCTAAGGATCCAGACACTTGCTTAACTTTCCAAGCACTGTTTGAGTCAGGAATTTGTCTTTGACACTCCTTCCTCTGCATCTTGCTCAAAAGTTTGTGTCATGTGTTGACCTTCAGTAGGAATTGTACCTCTGGCAGTGTTTTGCAAGACCCAGTCATTTTGAGAACTGTTTCAGTGGTTTCAGTGAAGCCACTGAATGAGGCTGGCAGGCTCTCGTACCAACAAGTTGTGTATCTTGGCACTGACATAGCTTTTACAAGCGTGTTGTAATCGAGTCTTACCACAGCAGCATAACATTTGAGGTAGTGATGTAAAATTTGGCACTATGCCTTGAGCTGTAAGTTGAACAATATGGTAGAGGTGACTGGATAGCCTACAGTAGATGGGGAGGGTTTAAGGAGGCATGGATTTTTCTTGTCCTTTCCATATAGATTGCAAATGAAAAGGTTAGTTCACATTAGAGGCTTATAATTTTCAGCTTCATACATACATCAGGAATGTTGTACAGCAGTGAAGGTCTTAGAGACTGTGATACGTAAGATGTTGGGGACATATTCTCCAAAGTATCCCTTCTAACATGCTAAGCAAAGGCTAAGGATGGCTCTCTTGCTTTTATTGTTCCCTAAAGAATCCAATCTGCAGTGCACAGTAAGCCTCAAGGTCTGAAGGCCACTGGAAATAAATGGTTTATTGGCAAAATTGAGATGACCTATGATTCAGAAACTGTATCCATTATCAGATTTTAAAGAAGGTCAGACATTTAGAATCACAGTCCTCCTAACTTTATCAACAGTCATCATTTGGAGTTACTGTGAAAAGGAGTTGAAGAAAGAAGCTATAATAGCTGTAAAGGTGGAACTGAAAATTTCAAGCAGTAGATAATAGATCTAAAGAAATAAGCCTGACCTTCAGGGGCCTGACAATCAAGATTAAGTGCTTTTATACTAAAGGAAAAGAAAAGGTAGTGCATCTCTGCAAAATGCGTTGTAACTGTGTGGCCACGGTTGACCACAGCAAAGGCATTCCATTAAAAGCTCAAAATTAATTGATTTTCATCTGCCTTCAAAAGTGATAACCAGGATTTTCAAAAGAGGCTTACAATGCTGGTTGCTCGGACTGATGTCTGAATGGGACCTGGTATAGCTGTTGCTGAGCACACTCACTGACCTCTGAAATCCAGCCCTTCACAGGGTTAATGCAGAACCTCCACCAGCCTTGGCACCCTCTCCCTCCACTGCTTATTGCAGCATTGGCTGGTATATCTGCTCTTTATTTTTAAAAGAACATAGTTGTACAGCTATCAGTGTTAAGAGTGTAAAAGTTATTGGCAGCTTTGAGGATTATATGCATGAGCAGAAATTACCTAGTGAAGAACTGGCTTAACATTTGAGAAGAATATAAGAACCAGTAAGACATTACATCACCGAATGATGTTTTGGTGCATTAGTAATAGTAACAGCAATAAGAATAGTCATAAGCAAAGCCAAGTATATGAAAGGGGGGATACCTGTGCTGAGATGTCAGTTAGAGCTGTAAGGACTTTCCTTTGTTTTTGTTCCCCAGCATTTTACAAGAATAGAGCTTTATTTCTGTGATGCATACCCAATTTTCTTTTAGGCATCAAACAAAGAAATTGTTCAATAACCTAGGTCTTCCTTTAACAGACCATAATGCACAGATCATTGGTGTTTTGTAGTGGAAGTAACCTCACTTGAGCCCACAAGGCCAGGAAGTTGTCTCCTGCTCCCATTATACCTTTTTAGTTCGCTTAACTACACTTACAATCAATATAGAGTATATAATCCATGCAAGACATGATTTAAAAAACAAAATCATATTGTGTGTGAGTTTCAAGCATGGCTTTATG
Source organism: Pezoporus wallicus (assembly GCF_028554395.1). Taxonomy (NCBI): domain Eukaryota; kingdom Metazoa; phylum Chordata; class Aves; order Psittaciformes; family Psittacidae; genus Pezoporus; species Pezoporus wallicus. The sequence continues at coordinate 727,908 of NW_026642051.1, forward strand.
GGCAGCATTACTGTTTTTTCCTTTAGCTACTGCACAGATGGTTTAAAATTGAGGGAAGGGACTTCTGGTGATGGGGCAATGGAATCACCTCAGCTTCTGAAACAATGCCGTAGAAACTGCCTTATCTTCCAGTTAATGCAATGAATCTCAGAGTAAGGAAGACTTTTTGCAGGTAGTGCTGTTGAGAGCTGTTCGATAAGAGTATTTTAATGTGGGATTGATGAGGTCTAATCTTTCTGGCATCGGATGCCTGGTTTTGCTGAATTTCCTTAGCAGCAGGTTAGAGTGCTAGGTTTGGGGTTGCAGAGGTATCAATGCACAGCTTGTCTTCATGATAGAAATTTTTGGCCTCAGGAGTGGGGGGAGTCTCCACTGCATGGGAATGTCCAACCCTTTCTTGTAGTACTTTCAGCCTGGAGATCAGCTTGTGCGTATATTCTCTGGTAACAGGTGTGGCACATCGAACTTTAGGCCTGGAACTGTCTTGTTTAGATTCATCACAGCAAATCTTGCTTCTGTAATCTCACTGCTGATCACAGGCAATAGTCTCTACTTGTAAATTGCCCTGAAGCTGCAGCTAGAAAATAGCAAGACCACAGCAATCTGCCTCCGAAGTAATACTCTTCATGCCAGTGTTCAACGTTTTGCTTTGGAGAACAATTCATCCTTGCAGGTTGTGGTGTGTAGAGCCCTAAATTGTCAGAGTGCCTCTGCTCTGAGCTACAGCTTGGTCCCATTGCAAGGAATTATCTGTTATTTCAGTCTCAGTGGTTGCATTTGGGGCAAACACTTTGTGGCCATGGGCAGAGTGTCCTTTATCTCATACAAAGTATTTTTAGAGAAAATATGCAGATGAAATATGATAGGGAGAGAGAGCAAGAGCAAGTGGTGCTTCGAGTGACAGTGAGGGGGTGCAAGCAGCAAGGAACAAGGCTGACTTTCTAGTCTTGATGAAAGCTCACTTGCTCAGAGTCTAATCCTTGTCTCTTGTCCCCTTTTGTCTCCACTTAAATCACTTGTTAATAATACTGCAATGCTGTGCCGATCTTTCCTTCCCAATCGTTTTGGTACACTTAGCGATCGCTCTCTGTGTCACTGCTGACCTTTAGCTGTGAGCCAGCAAATCTGTCCTTTCAGAATTGTTTCATGTTTTCAGGAAATATCAACAAGCCAAACCCATAATCTTGGCTTTTATTCCACCCTGCACAGTCTAAAAAGCAATTTGTAGCTCGCATAAATTCTGGGATTTTTAAGCTGTGGCAATCAAAAGCGGATTAAAAATTATGTATTTTGTAGGTGGCTGCTCATTGGAAAGCTGATGTCATGTGAAAGCTTTCATAATGTCCAATGTTGGTAGCTGGAAATGGCATATGCTGAAACACAGACTGTGCAGATAATTAACAGTATTTGAGAGTTAGGCAGTTACATATTTCTTGTGGAGATGAATCATACTTCTAAATGTTACAAGGTGGGGAACATCCTAGAAGCTGTTACACACTGATGGTTAAAAGTTTAGAGATTTATAAAGGCTCCTTGTTTAAAATTCAACCAAATGTGTCTCTGACAGAGGAACTGACTGATTCAGTATGTAGGGTTTCAGCCCCTAGAAGGACTATTTGGGGAGAGAGGCATATATATTTACATATAGTAAATATATGTATGTATAGTACATATTTACATATAGTGTGGATGCTTAAGGCAACTGAGTAAGCCCAACAGGAAGAGCTGTGTCCTACCCTACTGACTTTAAACCCAGACTACAAAATCCAGAGGTGAATCCAAATTTTGCAGGTATTTTCTCAGTTGATGATAACACGAACCAAGCCCCACATTTTAAAGTATCTGAATTTGGTGGCCCAGATTTGGCCCAAAAGGTGTGTTCTGAAAGATGTGGGACTACTCTGTGCAGAAAATGACTGGCACAAGACCAAAGCAGTGATTATGTGAGCCACGGGGACTGCAGTGCCTGTGTCCCAAACTTGTTGCCTCAACACAACTGCTCCACACTTGCCGTGTCCTGCTGCCACTGCTCAGATGTGAGTGTTCCATGGAGGCACCGTGGGGTCTGGGCTTGGTGAAGTGCTGTCTAAAAGTTAGTGTTTATGTAGAAACGTGAAAGAAATCTTCTAGGGGCTGGCTGTAGCTCAGAATATGGAATTGCTGCTGTGTTTTGAAATCAGTTCCTTTGTTTCAAAGGTTGTAGAACAGAGCACTTTGGAGTCAGTGGTGTCCCTCTGGCAGTGACAGTGTACTTGATAAGCTTGCTGCCTCCCACTGCTCCTGGCATCAGCACTGGCTGCTCCCTAGGGCCTAGCATTCAAATTTGGACTTCGAATGTATTGCTTTTGATCCAGAAACCCATCATTAGCTGAGAACACTCTTTTCTTGTGGTAACTCCCCTCACTGGGGCTCTGCCACTGAAATTGTGGTGTGTGGCCTCAGCTGGTGGCTTTGGCCATGGGCTCAGCTCTGTGCGAGAACGCTGACCTCTGGGGCATCCTCAGGCATGGTGGGAACACTGGGGGTGACTTGATGGTTCACCTCATATTTTGTGCCTCATTAATTGTTTTGTGCCCTTTCCTGCATTGTCTTGGGCGGCATCATTCAGAAGCAGCCCAGTTGTCCCCTAGCTTCACCTTTGTGGTGCATTACTAAAAGTACTTGTAAGAGGGGCTATCAAAGGTGATTTCCGCGGCTCCTCTCTACTTCTCTCCCTTAGGGTTGGTTTTGGGACAAGATAGAAAGAGAGAGAACATCCTTTAACAGGGAAATCAAAAAGCAGGCTCCCAGGCAGACACAGGACAGAGAAACAAATAATGGGGTTCCCTTGGAGGCCTCCTCAGAAGGAAGGCAGCAAGCATCCATACTTACCTCCTTCCTACCGCCCTCCCCCCGCCAAAGGAACCACCTTAAGAAAAGCCCTGCACAAAGCAGGATTGATGCTCATTGGGCTGTCACTCCCCCTGCAGAAAGAAGATGCTTTCATGTGTGGTGCTGAGCATCTCATTTGGTATTTATGGTTTCCTGGAATGGGGTGCGGCATCTACTGAGGCACATTCCTGGGCTAGGCAAGATTAATCCTGACAGGTAGCTGCCTCAGGGAAGTAAACACTTAGGCTCACCTGTAACAGCTCCAGCACCTGGAGTTTTCTCTCCCCTCACAACCACTTCTCTTCACATTTAATCTGCAAGGCTCCATTGCGTGCTGCAGTGTACATTGCAGTGTGCATGCAGCACTCTGCATAACAGATGGCACAGGCACGATATTCTCTTCTGTGGAAAGAAAAGAGAACAAAATAAGGCAGTGGCTTGGGTGAGAGAGCTGCACTGGGGTGCCTCTTGCAAGGGCTTGCACACTGCAAGAGATGAGCTGCTTCCTCCGTGCAGATTAGGTAGAAAAGGTAGATCAGGCATCTCGGTTTCAGCAGCTGCCACCATGTTTTGTCCCACACTCAAACAGCTGCCTCTGAGTGCTCAGAGAACAGTGAAATGTGCATCTGCTTGGGGACAGGAAATAAGGCACCTGCTCTTCCAAGATACTGGATGACACAGGCATATTTTGCAAGAAATGAGTGATGTCCAGATAGTCCTTTCAGAAGAAAGTGTCTGTTTTAACATTCAGGAATCAATGCACAGATCTCTTTGAAAACCTCTGATTTCACAGAGCAATCAGCCAAATTTTATTGCAAGCACTGGATGTTGCCTTCAGTGACTGAAGAAGCATGACACCCAGATGGCTGGGTGGAGGTCAGAGCAGTGGAACAGGAGATGAACAGCTGAGATTTTTCTGAAATGGCTCTGCAGAAGAGCCTGTGTCTTGCCAGTTGACACTCGGCCATCTTCCAGCTGGCTTACTAGTTTCCACCAGTTTCCACATGAAGCTCTTCAGCTCTCTGATGCTCAGATGCTACTCTTATTGCAAAGAAACATAGGTGCTCTGAATCAGCTCTTGAGTTGGTAATTCCCCCCCAGCTTGGCATTTGCCAAGAATCACATCTCTGTTCCTAGCCAGGTGCTGTAGTAATTTGGGAGCATCAAGGGATTCAGTGGTAAGGTGCTGTCCCCACTTACAGATCAGCATACACAGTGTGCTACTGAAATATGTGGCATGTCCTGACATAGGAGGTTGTGTTATTTTGAGTACTTCAAGGTATCTGCTTTCATTGGAGATGATAGAATTACTTTGTTCTTTCTCACCAGAAATGCTTGCAGCAAACTGTTGATTCTGCTTGATTAGTTATTGGCACTGAAGTAGCACATCTGTAGGGCCAAGAAGTTTCTTGTTACTGTAGTTCATTGCAGAGCATCCTGCCTGTCTGGACTCAACCTGTGGTCCAAGGACTTTGTTTAAAAACACAAAGCAAAACAAACAATTAAAAAAAAACCACAAACAAATAAAAAGCAAAACAAACAAATAAAAACAAGGTTTGGGTGAGTGGATTCTGGAGGGAAGAGATGAATGAAATATCGTGTGATAGGTTTGTGCTAGAGGTGCGAACAGCTCAAGTCGCTTGGCTTTGGGTAACATGCAGGAGTACCAGAAGCCCCTCTGGTTCATAAAATGCAGTGATCTTCTTCCAGTAAGAGAGCAAAAGACATCATGTCATTCCATGTCAAAGGGGTTTATTAGCCAAGACCTTTCCATACGTTCATTCTCAGCACCTCCAGCCAAAGAGTAGGCACTGGCTCTAAATACTTTTGGAGTCATTGGTAGAAGTGGGGTTTTATGTAAGGCCCCTTCCAAAGTGAAAATAATGATCAAAATCATAAAGAAGGTCTGCAAACAACTTGTATAAATGGGGGCAAGAGTATAACCTGTGTGGTTAGGGGAGTTGGGGTGGTTTGTAGAGTGTAGCATGAGTACCAGCAGTACCAGTGGGAGCTTGGAGCTGCTCTGTGCCTATGAAAACTATGCTAGAATTGATCTGTCTGTGGGGAGAGCCCAAGACAATCCCTCTTTGTGGTAGAAAGAGGTGAATGCCTTCGCTGATGGACATTTCACCTGTTTTTTTTTTCTTGGCTGATTAAGGGTGCTTCACTTCTCCCCCCCCACTCCTGCTTTCCTATTGTCATTTAATTTCCTCCCTTCAGACCACCACAGCTTCTTGCATTTAAAAGCACAGTTAACATGGTGAAATATATGTGCAGAGCTTTTTCCAGTGCCTCATTTCCCTTCCAGGCTATGTCGGGGTATTTTGATTCTATTTCTTGTATTTTCTGAAATTAGCCAGTCAAGAGGGAAAGAAAACCCTCATTTTACCCAGCAGTTCATAGCTACTTCTGAAGAAACAGTAGTATTAAGTCATTCTCATTAAACCTGCAGATTTGGCCAAAACACCCTCTAAAGCACCCTTTTATTGGTTACCTAGCTTTATTTTTTACATGCTTTTGGCCCCATCTGAACTTTTGTCTCCATCTGAAACAAAATTAAAATAGGAGAAATTACCATAAAGAGAGTAATGAAGATCACTTGGATTTTCATTCTTACACACAGAATAAGGGCTGTCATATTTTCTCAAAGCAGTACAGTCAAGAGCATGAAATTATTGAAACTCAGCTGCTTGGAGATGCTAGTTAAGGGAGAGGGTCAAATATATGACAATAAATATATATATATGCATGCATAGACAGGTTGTGTTTATTTCAGTTGACATGGGGCAAGCCCCAATTTCAGGAATTGCTGTATTCTTTATAGGTATTGTTGGGAACACATATTACAGTATTATGTACATGTCAAGAGGTAACAAGCCTGTTAATTTGACTTGGGAATGCCACAAATATCTAGTTAAATGTGAATGCTAAGTTGTGGTCTCCAGCTGTTCTTGAAAAGAAATGAAGCTCCAAATGAAGGAGAAGTTGGATACACAAAGAGCAGCTTCACTGTGAATACTGGGGGCTTCGACCTTTTGTGTTTCATTCCCAGCAGTGTTTTGCAAGTAATGCACTGCTGAGCACCCCAGTGGTGCCTGCCTCTGCTCTGCAGGTTCAGAAGCTGTATGGCAGTGATAACAATAAATAAACCAACCCAAAGTCCCCAACCTCCCTCCCCCAAAACCCTGAGACAGCTGTGAGCTGGGGATCAGACTGTCAGTTAGAGGCTAGGGGAAATGATGTTCATTACAATTTAAGATGAATATCGAGTCTGGATTCAGGTTTTAACACACTGGAGATAATTGAGCAGCTTCCTACAGCCCCAGCAGTGCAGCGATTCACTTGTAAAATGCAACCTCTGTTTTAATGTTGCTAAAAATGAATAAATTGGTCCTCAAGGACTAATGAATGCCAATAAAAGTATTGCGCAGTAGCCTGTAGGAAACTTATAATGGAGGAAATGGCTGGAATTTACCTTCCTGAGAGCAGGATTTCGGCTCTCTTCTGGTATGCCCGTCCATGCTCAGCCATTACAAAAAGCAAGGGTGTAGCTGAAAATACCCAAGAATAATATATAGCAAATAATTTGTTTGCTTTGTGCTTTATTTGTGACATCTGAGGGCAGAAGTAGAGCATCCTGTTTGTCTTAGTTCACTGTAAATCAAAGACTTGTCTGTATCTTTGTTCTCCAATTTTGGCTCCAAATTAATAGTGGTGGAGGGGAGGTGGTGTTGCTTCTCCTGTAATGTTGACTGCTTTGGCTGTCATTAAGAGCCTGGGAGCACCAACTAATCCTCCTCCTTCACAGTTTTGGGTGAACAGGCAGGCTGTACAGCTGGCTATACCCATGATGAAAACAGCCAGTATTTTAAATGTCGGGTGTGCTTTTTCTGCAGCTCAGAAAAATCATAGCTATTTCAAACCTGAATTTTGTCCAGCTTGAGGAGCTCTTTGAAAGGAATATAATTGTTCTTAGAATAGAATCACAGACTGGGTTGGGTTGGAGGGGACCTTAAAGCTCATCCGGTTCCAGCCCTCTGCCGTGGGCAGGAGCTCCTTCCACTAGACCAAGTTTCTCTAAACCCCATCCAACCTGGCCAAATAGTTTTGTCTTCCTGGTAGTGCCCAAGCTGTCACCGTCAGGTCCCTGAACTGGTACGTGGTTAAGCTTCTGTTTGACCGCGTCTGCTAGACACTAAATACTTCCATGCTTGTGTAGTTCATCATGAAAAAGCAGTGAGGCAAAAGACTAGAGATTTCTTATGCAGTCTTAATTTGTGCCTCCCTCTCTGGCACAAATAAACTATGGATATTCGCTCTTTAATGATGTGATCCTAGACTATACTTTTTTTTCTCACAGGCCGCTTGCGTCTTGCTGAGCATATGATAGATGATTGCTGCTGAATCATCGTTTGTTGAGTAGCATGGTGCATTATTTACTGTACAGCAGCCAAATCCTGCACTCAGTGCATAATTATTAATTTCCTCATAGGCCAATTAAAGATTGTATCATAATGCACATGCATCACGGAGCTGAATTAAGGTTTCACCGGCAACTTGAGTTTTTTCTTTCCCTAAGTGTGGGGATGTTTGACTTTTGTAATTATAAGACAGATTTAGAATCACAGAATCACAGTGTTTGGGTTAGAAGGAACAGCTAATGAGGAAAAAGAGAAGTTAAGGCAGTTTGCTGGTCCTGTTGTAAAGCACCGCCTCCCTCCCTTAATTTCAGCCTTGGAAACTTAGTTAACATGTTTAGCTGATCTCCTCAAAATTCACCTTAAAGCAGGTCCCCAGCATGGAAGGTTTGTGTAAGGTACATTACTGTGAGGTGGGTAATTATAGGAGCAGAGTAGTCCAGGAGCTTCTCTGTCTGCTCATCAGCAATTTGCATCAGGTATGATTTGTTAACTGAAAAAGAGCTTTAAAGAGCTCTTTACTTGATTACCCCTTTCTTCTTGTTGTCTAAAAGAGAGAAAATTGCATATTTAGATGGAAAAAGCTTTAGAGAGGGGTGATCTTTTTATTACATGTTTCTTCAGTGTTTGGCCCAGTGTGCTTGAGAGCTTCTAGCACTATAATAACAGTTATAATAAATATGCATTGCTGGTGAAATTGCGTTTTTCTACTTCAGACATCACAGGTGAACTGATACAGCCTCAAACTATTGCCTAAGGGGAAGAAAAAAATAGCTGCTCTTTGTTGTTGCCTTTAAACTGTGATAAGCATTTCTGTTGGCAAGCAAACAAACAAGGGCTTTTGTGCATTTTAAAAGTTAATGCACAGAAAGTCTCCAGTTGATTAGCAGAGGTCCTGCGTAGGATGACTGTTTCGTTACCAAGAATTTAAGTGAGCTATAAATACATTTTATGCCCTTTTACAAGTCAGAGTACCATGAAATGTAATTAATAGATTCTGGGCACTGCACTCATAGGAGCAACATAGGAAATAAACGTTTGACCTTTTTTACCTTTGGTCGCCAGTAAGCAATTGCTCTCTGTGCTTCCTGCCTACATTACTTACTTTTTTGGCTTAAATACAGGAGGAAAATGCCTACTGAGAATGCTGGATGAACATTCACTATTGAATAGTTCTTCAGTCTGGATTTTTCTCTCCTCTAGAAGGTGCAGTGGAAAATGCCAAGCTATTAAGAACCTGACAATTACCTTTAGTTATGTAGGCCAGCTTTGAGAAAGAGATTTGGAGTCTATTGTAATTTCCTTTTCTTTCTGAAATCAAAACAAGAAACACGAATCGAGACATTTTATACAGCTGAAGCACTGTGTGTCTGAAGCAGTTCTGTTTCATTCCTAGCCAAGGAAAACACCATACACGTATCATACAGGAGTAGGATCCACCCTGTGGATTGACATCCCAGAGGATTTACTGGGAAGCTGACTCACTGAAGAGCCTTTTCTGTAAAACTGAGCCAAGTTTTGACACTATATAAGTTGATGTAACTGAGTTAGGATGTGACCCAGTGATTCTCAGGTTTGCACTGGGGAATAAAGCTGTGGCAGACTAGATCATTTTTAATGAAACCCAGAAAATTAAATACACAATGCCAAATATACAGTTTTATCTCTTGGAGCCAAGGAAAATAGAACAAGCCCTTGTCTGCTGTGTGTAAAACAGGGGAAGAAACCATTGGTCAGCAGAGCTAACGGAAACGAGTTTACAAGATCCAGTTATCTGTTATTTGAATGTGTAGTTCCCAAGCTCAGAGCAAGCCTGTAGCACGCAGCCCTCTCCTTGCCATAGCTGCACACCACTGTTTTCTCTAAGCTTTTGGGGGCTGTTTCCTTGACTCATTCTGAGAGCTAGGAGCAACTTGATCAGCTATGCTGAGATCAATAGTGGTCCTGGAGGAGCTAGAAGTGTTTGCAGCAGCAGTTTGGAACTCTTTTTCTGGAGGTGATTGTGGTAGAGGGTCAATAGGCACCTCATGCATCTTCAAAGGGAAGGCAGGAGGTTGCCAGCATGAAAGGTGAAGTACTTGCTGTAAATCTGCACTTGCTGCCCAGATAACAGCTGCCTCAAGAGTGTGTCTGGGTAAACTGAGGGTGGAATATGAGTCAGTCTAAGAGATCATCTCATCAAACCGAACTGCTGAGTGAACCACAACTGTAGAAATACAGCTGTGGGAATAAATGTCTTCTTTAGAACATGGGTAAACATTGTGGCAAGGGATATGTTGTAAGGCCATTAAGTGACTGCAGTGCTGGAGGACAGTGATCTTGGTAGCCGCTGCTCTTGTTTTAGCATGGGAACTGGTGGGGCACAGAGATGAAGAGAAAGTGCATGCCTCATCCTGCACTGAAGGGCACAGCCAGGCATCCCTGTTGGGGGAATCTTTAACATCTCCCTGCAAAAGGTCAAGATTAGCACTCTCAGAAGCAGACTATGGAAACAAACTGGCCTGTGCTCACAACAGCTCTTTCTTTGGCATCTTTGCTTGTCATTCCTAAATGAACATACTCCTAGGACATACTCCTAGTCCCATGACCCTTTATATGGAGTCTAAAGCCTCCCTTCTGTTTAAATAAACATGACTCATGGCAAGGATCTGGTACAGTGGCTGTTGAAATTGCTGGGGCTCTTTCATGGCCACTGAAGTGCACATTGTGTGGTTAAGGTGAAAAACCACCTTGAGAACTTAGATGTGAAGAAGCTGGAAAGGCTGAGTTTTAACAGGTTGTCTCTCTTGGGCATCAGGGCTGAGAGCTTTGCTGCTTTGCGCACTTCACATTTGCAGAGCAGATGGATTCTCTGAGGAAGTGACTGCTTTGAAGATAGGGGGAGCTTATCACTGGGGGAATATATAAATAGTGTGTAACCAGTAGCACGCACCCTTCATTCAGGCATATTCCTGAGCACACAGAAGGGAGATGTTGGCAGAGAGTGGTCAGGAGGAAACAGCCTGATCAGCAGCAGTCATGTTTGGACATCAAGGGGATAGATTGGGGCATATAGGCAAAGAGAGAAAAGGGATATTTCTTGCAAACCTGAAAAGCACATTTAAAGGAACTAGGAGAGATACACAGAACTCTGTCAGCAGACACAGTTTAGGTTTAGTCTTTTTCATTGAAAAAAGAAAAACCCAAGCCAAAAAAAGTATGGTGATTAATTTTCATTAGAAAGGACTAAAAAGGTCGGGTTCTGTGCTGTTTAAAACTTGCAGGTCTCTATTGTGCTATTTATTTTCAAAGGACAGCATTTGAGATAGCGGGCGATACCTGTGCAGACCACAAACCACAATATGGATAAAATGCTTCCCTGCCAGACCCAAGCGATGGGTCATAGCGTGTTGACTGAGCACTTTCATCATGGTAATTGGAGTGTTTGATGTCTGTTGTGCTCTGCACCAGAAGCTTCCCAAGCAACTCGGGAAGCAAGCAGCCACCAACAGTACATTTAAATCTTCTCAGGTCTCTTGTGCAGTCGTAGCGCTACAGTAAATCTTGTTAATTATTTCACTAGAGTTTTGTCCTCTTTGTATACAAACCCAGACATTTATCTGTAGAGTTGCAGATTTAGGGTATTTCGTAGTAGTGTTAAACATGAAAATAGAATGCATTTTCTCCATACTTCCAGAGATTCACAATGAACTGAAACAATTTGGAACCTGAAATCGGATGTTGGAAGTTCTTTTTCTTCCAATAATAGAAATTCACTGTGTTGAGCTAAGCTGATAAAATAGTTCTATTTCGGATTGCTGCAAACAGGCAATTTGGGCGAGGAAGCAGTCACACTTCAAACTCCTATTAGGAATAAAATTATTTTTCAACACTGTCAAATTAGCAAAACTAATATCCAAGGAACAATTTGTAATTTCTCATTTACAAGAATTGCTGATCTAAGTGGGACTCAAAGGGGCTCTGAGGGACTACCAGCGTGACCATGCAAAGATGTTAATGTCTTAGGCAAGGTGAACAGTGTAAGTCCAAAATCCTGATATAATCCTTTATAGAAGGAATTCTCATCTTTATCTCTCCTATTCCCAACATGCATGCAAATGCGGTGCTTGCGTTTGCGGGCCTAGTACAAACCCCATGTTTTTAACATCCTAGAGTACCTCAAGTGAATATCAAAATCCACCTGACAGGCTTAACACACTTTTCACATATGGGCTAAATAATGAAATAGTAATTTAAGTCTGCAAATGGATTTTCTTTTTTTTTTTTTTCTCCTCAGCTTCCACTTTAGGGAATTTAAGTGGTCAATTTCCAGGCAAAATTCTGTGGCTTTAAAGTAATGAACATCAAAGACAGTCTGTTTTAAGATGTTGAAAAATGTTGAAAATGTTCAGGTAGTTAGCTTTGGATGATTTAATACTTGGCTTAATTTAAATCCTAGAAAGATTGAACTAATGCATATCTTAAGAGGTAATTGCTTTGAGGAAGTGGAAAATACCATGTCTTCTCTATTTGGAGGAGTGTGCCTGTGGCAATTCAATGGTACAGTATTTTGGGGTTACACTAGGCTCCTTAGTGACCATGGAGGAAAAAATCACATCTTCCTGTGGTTGCAGTAAGAAAAAATACTCCCTCCATGTGTCCTGATGAATGTTTGGCCACTAAAGGCCATATTGCCATTGCATCAGGAGGCCAGGTGCTTGTGGTAACCCACCCAAGAGGTTCACAGTAGCTGCCTGTTTGACCACTTAAATGTGCTTGTGTAAAGCCCCGTTTTGAGACAGTGGGGTTTTGTTTCTATATAAAAAGTGTGTGCTGTTACCTTGTGTGAGACCTCTTTGCTTGTGTGAAGTTTGATGTTCAAAATAGGTATCTGTATTTGTAAGTATGTTTAGACAAATTCCCAAGTGCGGAGGACAGGAGCTCTGCTGCTGCTCCCATTGTGCCTTGTGGGTAGGTGGCCTTTGTGTTTTGTACACCTGTTGCTCAGAATCAGGCAGGGAACTGGTGGAGCCCTCCAGGAAAGATGGAAATTCCCATTCTAACTGGCCATGCTGGAAAGGGTACATGCGTGCAGACACTCCACATCTGCCCAGCCTTTACCTGAGCACGCTCTGCTTTGCAGAATTCACTACAGGAGAGCCACTGCTTCTATGGAACAAAGCCAGGTGCAGAGGGCAATCAAAGTTTATTTGCTGCTCTGTAGGGTAGGCAGTCAGGAGCGTTGAGCTAAATAAGAGGTTTGGTAGTTATTTGTGGACTATTATGCAGAGCTTTTTGAGAGAAAACTGAGCAGGAGTGAAACAGTGTACACCAAAGTGCTTGTAGCCAGTGTATGACAACAATAGAAAGATTTTAAGGTATGCATAGAAAGGTTTTACGGTATGAGTAGACAGAAGAGAATAAGGACATGATTTTTGTCTTATCTAATATCTTCATCCTTTAACAGCATAAAAGTAAATCAAAAAAGAAAAGCTGGCACAGAAATTAACCCTGCAGCCTAGGAAGTGAGAGTCTTAAGAGTGCCAGTGGTTCCCTGCCTCATTTAAGATGTCCTTTGTGATTTTTAGGGACGTAGCAGAGGCTCTGAGCCAGAAAAGCCATGGGGCAGCTAATCCCATTTATCTCAGTGGCAGGCCCTTAAATATCTCTGATGTTCTGAGCCTGAGACTGTAATAGGACTTTCCCAGCTCCCACAGGTATTATGAAGATAGATAGACTTAAGAGGTGCACGCATCCTTCAGTAACAACAGCCATTTAAGTACTTTAGATGCACTTTATTATGCATGGAAGGAGTAGGATAGAGGAAAGATAATGTTATGTGTTAAAAACAGACTCCTCTATTAAAGAGGAGCAGTTGACAAATAAGCAATAGCCAGGAGAAATCCATGTTAAGAGGTATTTCTGTAGACATGTCTTTGTGTCATTCTTCTTTTCTCTCATTGCTCTTTATTCCCAAGTAAAGTGAGTGACTCTTCCTTTTCAGACTGCACTGAACCTAGAAATTAGACTAAAACTTGCCTGCACATAATGAGGAAGAAGCTAAAGTACATCATCATAACTCTAAGAGGTAATTTCAGAGCTAGATGGTAGGAACATTTTTAAATGTTCATCCTTCAAAGCCATCCACTTACTGCCCTTCCCATGATTATTGTAACCTTACAGCACAGAAATCTTGGTTTTTCTATGGCTAATTTCAGATCAGCTTACCAAAGCTAATGTACTCTCTGGTGTCATTGCTCAGTACTCTCCAGTCCCACCAAAATAAATGGGCATTTGAAGGAAGGCTCAGGATGGCCCGAGACAGGCAGAGTAATTACAATTAAAAGACATTTCCTAGGCTTTGAAGTGCTTGCAGTGATGGTATTTGTAAATGGATTTCACTCCACACAAGCATGCTGGGAAGATGAAACTGCAGATTGCTGGAAATACAGCTTTCTATATTAGCATTTTAAGGATATTTGGGGTTAAAAGGCTGACAAGCATTAAGGAAACCATATGCAGTAAGGCCTCTTTTAAATAGGAGACTTTTCTGTCTTGCTTCTCTGTACCCTGAGAAATAAAGGAATGAAAACATTGAATTTAGCATTAACTCTGGAAACAAAACCAAGGGGACATTAGTACTTCCGCATACGTTCACTTTTGGTAGCTGCTCAGCCTGATGTAAATTATATCTAATTCTATCACACTGGTGCCTTATAAAATAGAACTGTATGCAAAGGATTGCAAAGCATGCACAGCACAGGGTATATAGACTTCTTCTTAATAGATGAAGAAATCAAGCCACAGTGAAGGTGTCAAAAAACAGCCCTTGAAATATTTCGTCTTCCAGCTTTGAAAGTAATAACATTACTGCTGCTAAGCCTAAGCCTGGCAAATATTTTTTCTGTCATTAAAATAAGCATTTCCCAATGCTATTTCCTTCCTGTCATGCTGAGTATTGGGCTATAATTCTCCCCACTGCTGCTTTTCTTTGTGAGTGGGGAGCGTCTAGACGGGACGTGGTTTTGAAGGCACTCTCTCAGCCCTTGCTTCCTGGAAGCGTATAGGTTTGCTATAGGCAGTTTGGTGGTGGTATCTCTTCTGCTGCTCATTTGAGGTGTATATATATCTTTGCTTTTGCAAATAGCCCCTTGGAGCCAATGGGAGTAGTTGTGTGCTTAACACAAAAAAGATTTGACCTTAAAATAATATAATAGCAAATATACAGGTTCACATTGATGGCTCGGTGTACGAAGTACCCAGAACTGCCTATAACAATTAGTTGCTCATGGATTAGAAATTCTGTGCCCTGCAACCCTCATTGTAATCCCATTTATTTTTTCACATATTCAGGAGAGGTACCATTTAGTTTACATTAGCATGAATGATGAGTGCTAATCTGAGATGACAGAGCAATTTAAAACTGGCAGTAAGTTGCTGAGGTAATATCTAAAATATGAAATGTCTCATTCGTCAGGAGAGGTGAAGATGACAAGCTTAACTGCACCCTCTCTCAAACTGGTTTTATGCCAAGGCATGTCTGCTGGTTTTTGTAGAGCCAGTACTCTCTTGGTACTGGCTTCAGTTCAGGTTAGAGTTACGGTCCAAATCTCACCTTGTTCACAGTAGCTCAGCAATGTGTGTATGGAAACCAAGTGCTGTATATTTGTCAGCAAAAATCAAACAAAAAATGTTAACAGGGACTTCACCCTTCTTTTCCCCTAGCAACAGGTAAGATAATTTAGGGCGATCCAAGAAAAATTAGGTCTCTTAAGTGAGACAGTTTGCTTCCTGTCTTCAGAGAAAGGGAATGGCAGCTGTCCTTCTCCTTGGGAACACAAGTGACACAGTGGCACAGCTGGCATAATTTGGATTTTTAGGAGGATGTGCAAATTTTTTCA
The DNA here is from genome assembly GCF_028554395.1 of Pezoporus wallicus. Lineage (NCBI taxonomy): Eukaryota > Metazoa > Chordata > Aves > Psittaciformes > Psittacidae > Pezoporus > Pezoporus wallicus. The sequence goes on from NW_026642051.1 coordinate 743,077, forward strand.
TTACAGGCTCCACTAAATGATCTTGGCTGGAAATACACAACCAGATGGCATTAGAGCTGCTTTCCCTATAAGATTACAAAGTGCCACTGTTCACAATCTCAGCAGCTGAGAGGTTATAAATTACTGGTGCAACCGGTCGTTGCTTTTTCAAGCTAATTTTCTTGATGCATGGGGAGTCTTTAAGTTTCTCATGATAGTATCTTCAACTTAAATATGTCAGGTTTTATTAGTTGTCTGGTTTAGCTCTCAAAGCCCACCTCTTCTTTGTTGTGAAATTAGTGTTGCATCCTCATCTTTTACTCTTTCCTGGGCTTATTGTCTGTCACCTGTGGGCTTTCTTCACATCTCTACCTTCTCTAATGACTGCAGTGTGTGCTTCTGACCTGTGTATTGACTGAAGTGAGTATGTTTAGGCTTTTGTTAACTGTGAAATATGCTGTTCTTCCTTGACAGATAAGCCACTGAAGAGGTAGCAGTGCTTTCCTTGCCATTTGCATGTGTATAAGCAATGAAGGCACATGATTTACTCTGGTCTTTGTGCATTTTGGGTGTTATGGTGCCCTGCCAGAGTACGGTCAGCCTGGTCTGGAGCCAGGAGGTGTGCAAGTGGGGTTGGGGATGTGCCTGAGCAGCCAACAGTGAGAGAAGGAGATGCTCATTAATCCTGGGCAGTTTCTGGGTAAGAGGGAGCAGCAGTGGGGAGTGAACCTTGCTGGATAGTGGTTTTCAGATCATTTTTGAGTATCAGTTATTGTTTTAGCAGGCAGTTCTATCAAATTAGCCCAGTCTATCCACATGACCCTGCTTTGTAAGACCATGGAAGGCAAGGATGAAAAACTTTATTGTAGACCCATGGCTCTGTCCCTTTTTTGGAAGTCAGTTTCAGAAGTATTAGGTGATCTCTGGGAATCAGATAAAGATGCTCATGGAGTGGGTGAAAGACGATTTATCATTGTAGCCTGTACTTTGGAGGGATGCCCACCTTCCCTGTGCACTTCCAGTGGCACACCAAATGATTCTGAGACCTTCTAATGGTGATGCCATTAGTTTGTCTTGCAGGTTTAATTGCAGCAGTATTTTGCAAAAGGAGTGTTTGAAAATATCTGCCTCTGCTGGAATCCTTTGAAACTGAAATGAAAAATACTGAGTTTGCTGGCCACTAACCCTTGTGAAGTACAGAGCTCCCTAAGACTTAAGCAAATGGTTTTAAAGAACCAGAAATAGGTTTCTCATTAAGCATTCCAAAGAATGCTTTGCAGATACATATTAAAAGACATTCTCTATCTATGTACATGTTTATTTATTGCCTGTAATTTTCTCTGCACTGTAACTCTGCTTGCATAGTGCAGCTGAGCATAAATCTCATTTTTAGGAGCCCTGCTCATGTTATGTTTCTTGACTTTCTATAATAATAAGAAATGGGATGCTCTGAGATAGTCCAACCAAAGGTGTATGCAGTGTAACAGCATCTAGAACAGTTACAAAGAGATCATTAATGCCAGTGAAGCTGATGATGGAAGCCTGTTTGTCATTGCAGTGTGAAGGTCACCTGAATTGGAAATTAGTTGCAGTTGTGCAGGCCAAAATGCCCATTTGAACTCCAGAGCAGAGTACAAGAATCATAATAGCAATGAGTCAGCTTGGCCAGCATTCAGGAGAAGGTACTGTCCTAGCTGTCTGGCCAGGGCTTCCCCTCAAGGCATCTGATAGCAAAGGAGGAATAGAATGGAAGGGGGGGCAGAGTGTATCAAAAGAATAAGGAGGTGAGGGAGAACAGACTATAGACCTGGGCTAGACCAGAACTAGGATGGGCAGATAGGGGTGTAAAGGTCTGTTCAAAGATGGATCCAGGAAATGGGCAGGAGTGGCCCCTAAGTCACAGCCACTGCTGTGTAAGTAGGTGTTGCAGATTTTATCACCACAGCATCGTTGTTATTATTGCTATGCGTATTACTGTGCAGTACAGGAATGGGGCCAGACTCTGGTGTGAGTCTGGGCCATGTCTTCACCCATGCTAGCCCTGTGTGTGACCTTGGGCGGATCCTAAGCAAAGAAAAGAAAAACAACCTTTAAATTTACAAACGGTGATTAATTCTAGCTGTGTTTGAACTGATTATTCAGGGAAAAAGGAATCAAAGCTGGGATTAGAGGCTTAGCAAGCACGAGTGCATCCTCGGGCAACTACTGCTTGCTTACAACTCTGTTGCACTTGAATGTCACTGTGCTGCTATTATGCCATTGTCCCAGGTAGCCTGCAGAAGTCCCAGTGGCTTCACTCAATGAAAAAAGCATCTTGGTGGTTCATAGCTTCCTGATGCTCTCCCATCATGGCCTGCTTCTTATAAGCTTCTGGATTACGTTTTCCTGTCCTCACCACGTTAGTCTGTTTTTTGACTGTTACTGAATGTGAGTGATTGCAGTTTTGTGCACAGGTGAAATTTCAAATGGCTAAAAAAGTTCCTGGACAAGGTAACACTCATCGGCTGTGCCTGTAACTCACTTTTCTGCTGTATCTTTGCTGTAATATTTATTATGTTTAGAGTTGATCTCTCCAGTACTAGCCTGGAAAAGTTGCCTGTCTCTCCTGGAGTCTCAGTGCCTTTTTCTATTCAACTAATGAACTTTCAGACATCTCCTCACCAGGACAGACAAGGTCTGTATTTCAGGGCACACCATGGAGCAGATCTTAGAGCAGCTCATGTTAGTGATACGCTGCAGCTGTGCTGCCTGTTCAGGGCCATGTGGCTACTGTGCCAGAAAGCACATAAGCCCCTTTTTGGGGAACCATTTCTGTTTTGGGCAGTGTAGGAACATGGGCCTAAATTGCTTCCCAAGCCAAGATTTGTTAGGGTGTAGAGCTTCCCAGGCTTCATTTGCCTCTTGCCCTCAAGTAATTAATAATTGTCGCATAGGTGTTTGTTCTTTGCAAGTAGCTCTTTGTCAGAAAAGGATTAATAAAACTTATTAAAAGAAGTTTGTGTTAACAGGTACTTGCCAACTGATGTTCTCTGTGTATATTTTTTTGCATTTGAAGAGTATTAACACTCGGTGTTTCATGAGCTGTATAACGGCTCTCTGAAGTTGGCCAGAACATTTTGAAACATTACTTATAATAGGATGGAGAATCTTGAAAACAAGATTTATTGTAAGCTTTGTATTGTTGCCTCTCATAGCCTTGCATGTCTGTTTTTCAAGCAGCATTTTTATAATCTCCAGTAAGCCCTGGAGGGTGCTTAGCTGTTATGGTTTGACTTAATATGATCTAAAAATGGCTAGCAATGAATCCAAACATTTCCATGTAAAGGAAATGTAGAATTGGAGTGGTGGAACTATTATACCTCGCTCAGGAGGAAGAGCCAATAAATCCAATATATTTGTTCAACTCCAAAATACCCACCTTAATTTGGTGCAAGGGGGGAAATTAAAAAGCACAAGCCTATAGTTTGAAGTACAGTAGTGGGAACACCATCATGACATCTCAGAGGGGGAAAAGGGGAAGAGGGGTGGGGTTTGGCATGGTTAATACTATACCAGGGATAGGGAGAGTTGAGAGGAAAACAGAGCTGTCTCCCAAAGGCTGTTGATCTCTGCTCTGGGCTCTAGGCCAGTCTGCCTGTCCCTGAAATAACTGCAATTTCCTGAACTGTACAGAGCCAAACTTCCATTTTTGAAAAGGACAAATTAGACCATAGAAGAATCACTTGTCTTTGCAGCCCGTGACAAAGCACTCCAGCTTAGAGGTTGGCCTCACCTTTCCTTGATTTTATAGAGCTCTTATTGGCAAGTACTAGTCTTGTTATGGTTTAATCAATATTAATCTCAGTGGGAAGGATACTTCTGGTTGCTAATTGAGATCAGGTTCAATTCCATCTCATCATTATTTGCTGTATAATTATTACATGCTTTACATCATGTCAGAAGAGTCTTGGCTAATAGGATCAGTATAACATTCCCATATGCCAGCACAACATACAGCACAGAAAAAGCTGTTGTGAACTTGTCGTTGCCTGTGCAGGGTATAATTCTCTGGAGTTCTCCTGACTGTGGAAAGGAACCTAGGAACATCTGTCCTGTTTCTGTTTTGCACATGCTGGTAACTCATTTATAGTTTAGTTCTTATAAATGTTTGAACATTGGGATATGGCTGGATATTTCTGGTATGTGACAAGTATATTGCACCTTTTTCTGCGTGTTTCTATTGAAATAAGAAACAATTTACAGTGGGAGAAAAGGTAATTGACCAATACCACCTTTGACATATCTGTGGTGGGAAAGATGTACATATAAGAAATAATATCCACCTGAAATAATTTCTTCTTTCCTTTGAAAAAGACAAGTCCCAGTGAGTATTGTGCTGCCCAGCTGCGTGCACACCACATAGAATCCCAGACTGGTTTGGGTTGGAAGGGACCTTAAAGCTCACCCAGTTTCAGCCCCCTGCCACAGGCAGGGACACCTTCCACTAGAGCAGGTTGCTCCAAGCCCTTGTGTCCAACCTGGCCTTGAACACTGCCAGGGATGGGGCAGCCACAGCTCCTTTGGGCACCCTATGCCGGTGCCTTAACACCCTCACAGGGGAGAACTTCATCCTAATGTCTTATCTGAATCTCCCCTCTGCCAGTTTAAAGCCATTCCCCCTTGTCGTATCTCTACATGACCTTGTGAAAAGCTCCTCCCTAGCTTTGACAAGAGCAAGGTTTATTTTCTCCCATCTTCGGCATGGCTGCTAACTGCCAGGTCTGGCCTCGGACTTCCAGGCTGGCTCTAGCCAAAATCCCTGTGAATAACCAGAAAAGGGGAGTGAGATTTGTCATCTGTGCACAGTTGGGTACAGTGGGAGCCTCTAATCCAACCCCAGGGGCTGCAGGCAGTGGTGCCAGTGTCAAGGTTGGGTTTGATGTTCAAAGAGCAGCCTGTGACTCCTGGGAGCCTCACTGCAGAGCAATCTGGCCACATTCTCAGGGATGTTCACGTGTATTTTTAGAGCTGTATATTGGAACATGTGCAAATTTATTAGAGGTTGTTAATTAAGATTACTGTGGTAAGTGCTTGTTACTATATCTGACCAGAAAGCTTCCACAGATAGTTAAAAGAAAAAACACCAAAACCCACGTTAGAATGAATGCAGGTTAGTGACTAAAATGCAGTATCTAAAAATAGTTGCACTGCAAATAAATATAGGTATTTATCTGGTGGAATGGCTGCTTTTTTCTGCCTTTCGTTTTACGGGTTTCTTTAAAGATTTTATGGTTTCTTTTTTGTCAGATATATTTTTTATTCATATGTCCAGAATCCATTTTTGTTTCCATGATATTGATCCCGATGTATAGTGCACAGCATTGATTTCTGCTTGTATGTAATACATCCATATTAACAGTGCCATCCACATCTGGGAATAGTGAGAACCTGATTGACTGTGGTCTGCAGAAGGATAGGAGTGACTTTCTAGAATCAAATCTAGGTGTAGGAAGGGATACAAGGTGTAGGGTAGGAAGTAGCTCATGAGGACACAGTGTTGTAAGTGGGAATATCACAACTGATTTCTAAATAGGTGCAAGTGGAAAACAAAAGGTAGTGGAAATTTTAAACTGAGAAGAATAAGGAAGAGAATGCAAATGGATAAGACTATCAGGACAAAGAAATGGCATTTCAGAAGAAGCTTAGGAAACTAAAGAAGGCATAAAGAGGCCAAAGGATATTCCCTCCAGCATCCTCCCAGCCCACAAATGTTTCTGTGTTCTTAACTCTTCTCTGCAGCAGGGCATGTGGGTTTTAAGATGTGGTCCAGACCCCATTGCTTGGCCATGACCCATGACCAGACTAGAAGACAAGTTGTGCTTTCAACCACAAAAGCCTGCTCCCACTGGCATGGCTGGGCTGGGCATATCCTTCCTGTGATAGGGCCTTCAGCTGTAGCTTGTAGAGAAGCTCAGGTCATTTTTAGCCTCAAAATTAATAAGGGTGGCTTAATCCCCTTTACCATCTAGTCACTGGCTGTTGTCACAACTTCTCTTCTGACAAGGTGTTTGTAGATGCTTGCCTGTAATAAGTTGGTTTGACAGTCTGCACACAAGTTATCATCTTCCTTACAGATCGAACCTCACAGACGTCAGTCTGGCAGAGCTGTAGCTGTTCATTTACCTTCATAAGAATTTGTACAACACTCACAGTTTTCTTCTTCTGAAATTTGCCCATTGTTTTATGGGTTACTAAAAGTACCTATAAAGGCTACAGCAGTTTTAGCCCTCACAGATACTGTGTAGCTGAAGGTTTGGGTTTTTTTTTAATGTGCTATTTCAGTTGTTACTGTTTTACCTTTGCTGCTGGCATGAGAAATATTTGGCCATCACCCTGTCATAGCACTGCATTCATCTGCATTTTTTTCTAAATAGTGAGCAAATGTAATTACTCTCCCCGTTGTGTTATCCTTGGCACTTATGCTAATTCTTCATAGAAATAGCTCCGTGTAATTGCAAAGGTTCTCTTCAGGATCCTCAAGTTTTTCCTTCTCCTTGTCCTTTTTGCTTCTGGTTATAGATTCTCCTCCTTACTTTCATCTGTGCTGAGGTGGGGGCCTGTCAGGGCTGTGAAGAGTGCAAAAAGTATTCTTCAGAGGGTCTGCAGAAAGACTGCTTTGGGACATATGTTTTATTCAGGTCATGCTCTCCTTCTGCAGAAAGTCCATAGTAATTATTAGTTTCAATAAGCAGCCACATAGAAGAGACAAGTAAGGAAATTTCTCACTACCAACCTCAAGGAGGACTGGAGAAGATGGTTTTCTGAGGTCTCTCCTACCCTGAGGTAGTGCTGCATTTTAACACTAGCTTTGAAATCTATTCTGTCAGAGGTTTTCAGCGCTGGAGCGCAGAAGTGTGATGCTGACAGGCTGCATCGTTTGCTGTGCGTGATACTCCTTAAAAGCTCCTCCAAAAGGCAAAGTCCCTGAGCCAGCCCTCCTGTGTGACAGGAGGGAAAGGCTGCCTGTGCCCTGTGGAAAGCCCCTGGTGCTTAAGCAGGAAGAAGGGAGGTGCCTGTTAACTTTTAAAGCATGCATTAAGTATTAAACAAGGGTTTACTGTTCTCATGGTGTCAGAAGTAAAGATAAGCCCTTAACCAAAGCCTCCAGGGCTGAATTACCACAGAACTTGAGAGAAGTTTGGTTATAAATACCAATTCTGTGGTGAAGCTCAGACCTGCTTAATATGAGAAGTTGGGTGGGTTGGTGCTGGCAAGCACAAGTAGCCCTGTGGTTTTTTCCAGATGTTTATCTTGAAGCACTAGGACCTTTTTGATGAGCATATGAGAAGTGTTTGTGACTGTGTCTATGGAGTGGAGGCTTGTCTTGTCACTGTGTAGTGCTTAGAAATCCTTATTTCTTACAGTACCCAGACACGTGCCAGGCATTTTACAAGGTGTTGCCTTCCCTGGAATGACGTACCACAACAGGAAGACAGGGTGGACACAAGAAATAGAATAAGAGAGTATCTGTCCAATAGCCTGGTAGGCTCAGTAGAGCCCTGCACAGACATGTACACAGCAGGGAGTATGTTTTTGAAGAAACAAAATAAATTGCAGAGCCATGGGAGAGGGAGAAGAGGGGGGAGAAAGGAGGAGTGGGGAAAGAAAGCACAAGACCCAACTGCAAGAGGAGCAAACAGCTCTTTGAGGATGGTGTGCCTTACGCCTTTTGTGGGGTTTTCTAAGTTGCCTTCAGGCAGTTCCGGATGTGCAAGACAAATCAGGAGATCAGAAGTGGCTGGATAGAAGTCTGTGCTCAGCCTCCTTCATCACTAAGCACAACTCTCCTTGCTTGAGATGAAAAACAAACACTGGGTGCACAACCTGCTGTTTACACGTCTGGTGGATCTGTTCACATGGGGCTCTTCTTGAAGCCAAGGCAAAGGCTTTGTTTTCATGGTTTCTTGTTAAGGTTTCTTGCTATTTGCACAGAAAGGATAAATGTACAATCTAAGTGGGGCTGAGCAAATTACATGGCAACATGAGCCTCAAAAGGCTGGGTTGCGGATGCCAGATGTCTCTTATGGCAGCACAGGGTTTCTGAGACAACTGCAGACCAGACCTGAACCAGGCAGGCGCTGTGGGTGTGGTGAGCCATTGTGGGGTGCAGTACTGGGCCCTGGAGTGATGGCTTCATGCCTGAGTGTACTATCCTGGTCCCATCCTGGGGACGTGTTGTGTCTCAAAGCAAACAGATGTGGTGTTACAATGCAACTGGAGGGGTTTAGAAGTCCAAATGATCTCTTACTTTAGTATTTAAAGCATGTACTTGATCCTTGTGTGGTGCTGTGTTTGTGAAAGCTCACTGTGCGCCAGGCACATAGCCTACCTACACAGGATTTGGAGAAGTCTGGGGTTCTGAATGACTTCTTTGCCTCGGTCTTCACTGGCAAAGGCTCTGACCGCACCACCCAAGCCTTGGAAGGCAGATGCAGGACTGTGAGAATGAAGACCTTGCGCCCACTGTAGGGGAGGATCTGGTTCGAGACCACCTTAAAAATCTGAACGTGCACAAGTCCATAGGACCTGATGAAATCCATCTGCGGGTCCTGAAGGAGCTGGCGAATGAAGTTGCGAAGCCGCTGGCCATCGTATTTGAGAAATCATGGCAGTCAGGTGAAGTTCCCGATGACTGGAAAAAGGGAAATGTAACCCCCATTTTCAAGAAGGGAAAATGGATGACCCGGGGAATTACAGACCAGTCAGTCTCACCTCTGTGCCTGGCAAAATCTTGGAGCAGATTCTCCTGGAAGGCATGCTAAGGCACATGAAAATCAACAAGGTGCTTGGTGACAGCCAGCATGGCTTCACTAAGGGGAAATCCTGCCTGACCAATTTGGTGGCCTTCTATGATGGGGCTACGGAACTGATGGACAGGGGTAGAGCAGTTGATGTCATCTACCTGGACTTGTGTAAAGCTTTCGACACTGTCCCGCACAACATTCTTGTCTTTAAATTGGAGTGACATCAATTTGATGGATGGACCACTCGGTGGATAAAGAACTGGCTGGATGGCTGCACACAAAGAGTTGTGGTCAATGGCTCAATGTCCGTCTGGAGACCAGTAACGAGTGGTGTCCCTCAGGGATCCGTGTTGGGACCGGTCTTGTTTAACATCTTTGTCGCTGACATGGACAGTGGGATTGAGTGCACCCTCAGCAAGTTTGCCGATGACACCAAGCTGTGTGGTTCGGTTCATACCCTGGAGGGAAGGAATGCCATCCAGAGGGACCTCGACACGCTTGTGAGGTGGGCTGATGCCAACCTCATGAAGTTTAACCATGCCAAGTGCAAGGTCCTGCACCTGGGTCGGAGCAATCCCAGGCACAGCTACAGGTTGGGCAGGGAAGAGATTCAGAGCAGCCCTGCGGAGAAGGACTTGGGGGTGTTGGTTGATGAGAAAATGAACATGAGCCGGCTTCGGTGTGTGCTCGCAGCCAACCGTATCCTGGGCTGCATCAAAAGGAGCGTGACCAGCAGGTCGAAGGAGGTGATCCTGCCCTTTGCTCTTGTGAGACCTCACCTGGAGTATTGTATGCAGTTCTGGTGTCCTCAACATAAAAAAGGACATGGAACTGTTGGAAGAAGCCCGGAGAAGGGCCACGAGGATGGTCAGGGGACTGGAGCACCTCCCGCATGAAGACAGGCTGAGGAAGTTGGGGCTGTTCAGCTTGGAGAAGAGAAGGGTGCATGGAGACCTCATAGCAGCCTTCCAGTATCTGAAGGGGGCCTATAGGGATGCTGGGGAGGGACTCTTCATTAGTGACTGTAGGGATAGGACAAGGGGTAATGGGTTAAAACTTAAACAGGGGAAGTTTAGATTGGATATAAGGAGGAAATTCTTTCCTGTTAGGGTGGTGAGGCACTGGAATAGGTTGCCCAGGGAGGATGTGAATGCTCCATCCCTGGCAGTGTTCAAGACCAGGTTGGACAAGGCCTTGGCTGATATGGTTTAGTGTGAGGTGTCCCTGCCCATGGCAGAGGGGTTGGAACTAGATAATCTTGAGGTCCTTTCCAACCGTAACTATTCTATGATTTTCTCAGGTGTCCAAGTGCTCTGTCCCTGAGTAGAACTCCTGGAGCTGTGTGTTATACTCGCAAATTTAGAGCTGGTTATCAAAAAGAACTGGGAAAAAAAGAATGTTTAAATGTAGGCAGTGCTCACTTTGGCTGAATCAGCTTTGCTGCAAAACTGAAGTCCATGACCTGGGGAGCATTTCCTATCACTGAGAATTAGTGTTTCATAGCAGCCTTTCACTGTCAGATGGATTTTTAGTCTTTATTTGATGTTCTGTTGGTGTTCCCTATTCATGCTATTCATCACACTATCTTTTGAAGAAGGAATCCCAATATTATGTGTAATTTTGGAGTGGAAAAAAATTTTTAATAGCTGGAAATGAGATGCTGATTTTGGTTTCTAATTCTTCTGTGGCACATCAGACAACTAGGTCTGAGAAGCCTTTCCTGGCACAAGCCTGGTGCAAGCAGCCAACAGTCCCTTGGCATTCAGCAGGTGCCCAGCAGGCACAGCACAGGGCTTGTTTGTCGGGAGTGTTTGCTAATAGCTGCCCACTTGGGAAGTCAACAGGTTGAAGCCTAATAAGCACTGCTTTTTGGTGGTCGTTTGACGGCAGGCATAAATTTATGGAATATTACAGTGAACACAGGGAAAAAGCTGCATCAGAGTTTTCTGTAAACATATTTGTCTTTTCAGCTGCAAATTGAACATTACAAATTTAATTGCAAATTAAACATTGAGGGACCCCCCCCGTCCAGGGCCCAGAGTGGTGTTGTTTGGAAATGGTGCCAGGAGCTGTGGGTTGTTTCCATTTTGCTGGGGCCCCCTCTGTTGCGGGAGCAAGGAGCATCCCCAGGCATGACCAAAACCCCACAGACAGGATGGTGGATACAAGGGAGTTGAACTATGGGACCCTCCCACAGGCTGTTCAGATTGAAGTATTTCAGGTTCAGTCCTGCCTTGGAAAACAAGACTTTTGGCAAAATGCTTTACTTTAAAGCCTTTTTCTAGCAATGCAGGTTTATGTAGAAAATGTTTACCACCTTTTCCGATTGCAGAGCAATTTGCCAATCGCAATAATCCATAGTTGCTATTTGATAGAAGAGAATGGTCCCACCAGCCTCAGGCAACATACCAACGACTGTCTTTAATAGCAATAGTTAGTTGTGTTCTCTTAGTTATAAACTAAATAATTCTTCTTCGTTGTGATAATGATTAACAATAGGACAGATTTCAATTATGACAGCAAATCATTACAGAATATTAAGATAAAATCAAGCTAAAACATGTTGTAAATAAGAATCCATAATTTACCAGAATTCCACGGGTAATATGTTATTGGATTTTTCCCTTAGTCTCACAGCAAGAAAAAGAGGAATTTTATTAAATGTCTTTTTGCCTTTGCAATCTCAAAGTTCACATTGCTTTCTTTTTCACTAATAAATTCAAGATGTCCATATTAGTTTAACTTGAAATGAATTTGGTTTATTGCTGAAACTGGAATTCCCCTGTGAACATCTCAGTGGATTAGATGTATGTTGGTTATATTCTTCTGTGATTGTTTTTATTGATTTTTTTTTTCAAGTCAGTTTATGTAGGTTACTCCTCATTGCCCAGCTATACTGTGCTGTACTCCCCTTGGCATGTCAAGAAGGATGATATGTATTTAATTTACTTGGTTTCTCAAGAAGTTATTAATCATTTTTTAATATGATATGCTAATCTGGAATCTAAAATAGATGGTGTTTTATACAGCTGCTGGTCTGCAGAAGACAGATACTGTAGCCCATTTTTTCCCTGTCCCCTTTCTAAAGTGCAGCAAAGAGTGTGTGTTCTTACATGGTTTCTGTTGCCTTTGTGATAGTGCTGCACCACAAGAGGAGATGAGGCTGGCTGCGTGATCATGGGTGGCTCTAGGGTTATGTTCTCCGGTGAGTTTCAGCCTGTGCTAGAAGGGGATTTGGAAAACTGGCCAGCGTTCATCTCAGTAGAAAGAATTACCATTTTGGTAGATAATGATTAAAGTAATGGTCAAGCTTTCTGGAGGGGAAAAAACAACTGTTAACTGTTATAAACATATCTTGTTGCTGAGGTGCTGAAATCCAGACCCACAGAAGCTGGATCAAGTATAGAGCATTCAGCAGGACCCATCACAGTATTGCTTACTTAAACACAAGAAATACTGGAAGGAATCAGCTGTTTCTCTGTGTTTGATTTAGATAATCCCTACTTGTCTCCACTGTCTGAAATTGTTTTGTTCCCAGGCATGTGCAATAGCTACATTATTTTTTTCCATCAGGTCATGACTCAGTAGCGGGAATTTTCTGATGGTATTTTCTCTCATCTGCACCCAGCAAAACTCCCTGCCTTGCTTCAGTACAGAAACAAACCAACTGGGTTTAATCACAATAGGGGCACACCTTGCATTCTGCAGAAGTCAATCAGCTGCACGTCTGGCACACAGCATGAGTCCATCCTCACCAGCTTTTGGTTTGGGCTGTGTGAGGATGATGTTAGAAAAATTCATAGCTACTTGAGAAGATCAGTGATCCTAAGCATCTCCATCGTGATAAATGACTGAGAGGGAGGGACACTGGGAAGAGACCTGCCTGAAAGTACAGTCAAATCCACTTGCTAGGGAGAACAACCATTGGAAATGCAGATATTGTTTTCCTCCGAGTTGAAGGTCATATTCACGCTGCATGGAGAATTTCAAAGTACATCCATGTATATAACCCATCGCCTGTTAGCATTCTGCTCTCACAACTGTATAGTGATTGTCCTCTGCAACAGCGGTAACATAAACACACTTAATGTGAATAGAGGCTAATTAAGAACAAATGTGCTGGTTGTGTTAGGAAGTTATTTATCACTAATTACGTGTATCTGTGACTTGCCATATATACTCTTGTCCAAACTGACTCTCTATAGAAGCCAGTCCTACCTGTAGGTATGTGGACTGCCTTTCCTGCTGGGCAGTCAGGCCCTGCTGAGGAGGAGGAAGGGGGCAGGGGCTGTGGCTGTGGCAGCCCAGCCCCTGGGTGGGAGCAGGAGTGTTTGCCAGAGGAATCTGGCTCTGCTGGGAGAGCCGGGGGAAGCTCCACTTATACCAAGAAGCCCTTTCAGAAACTTTCACATACTTCAGTCCTGTAAAACCCCTGAGAAAAGTGCACAGATGTGCCTCAGCCACCGTGGATATCACTAAGTGATATCCCAGAGTGGCTGTGCTTTGAAATCATGATACTTCAGTCTCTGTGAGGCCTTTGCACAGCTGAGAAAGGGGGGGTTACTTGCAATAGGGCAATGCAGGAGAGAATTTTACACGTGCCCACTTAGAATCATAGAGTCATAGAATGGTTTGGGTTGGAAGGCACCTTAAAGCTCATCCAGTTCCAGCCCCTGCCGTGGGCAGGGACACCTTCCATTACAGCAGGTTGCTCCAAGCCCCGTCCAACCCGGCCTTGAACACTGCCAGAGATGGGGCAGCCACAGCTTCTCTGGGCACCCTGTGCCAGGGCCTCAGCACCCTCACAGGGAAGAACTTCATCCTAATGTCTCATCTGAATCTCCCCTCTGTCAGTTTAAAACTATTCCCCCTTGTCCTGTCCCTACAGGGCCTTGCAAAAAACCTCTTTCCAGATTTCTTGTAGACCCCCTTTTGTGTTAGCAATTCTCTATGCACCAGAAGATACTCCTTGATGAAAACTGCTGAGAGCTCTGACATTAGGTAGTTAAATGGTTGAGAGGAGCATCTAGCAATCCTGTGTTGGATGCCAACAGGCAGGACTGCCCATGCTATGCTGTGGCAACAAGGAAACACATCAGCAGTGGCATGTTTACATGGGATGGGACACTGCTTCACAGCAGCGCAAGAGTAGTGTTCCCCACCCTTTTGCAGCTCAGGCTGTGGGTATCCTGCCGAAGCCTGAAGTCCAGACCCAAGCACTAGCTCATCCCCTTTGGAAAGGTGCCTGTGCCGATGTAGCTTGCTCTGAAAGTAGAGCAGTTACCTAGTGCTGCTGTTCCACCGCCTTTCACCAAGCTGTTGAGAAGCTCCAGAACTTTCTTAGACCCTCTCATCCATCTTGGGGAACTGAAACTCCCTCCTGGGTCTAGAAAGAGTGGTACTCCTTGGAGCTTGTAATATGAAACAACAGTTACTCTTTGCAAACAGTTTGTGATAAAGCTCATAAAATGAAAAGAGCCCATGTACTCCTTAGGTACTTTCAAATAAAAGGATGGTACCTAGGAAGGATCATGAATTAAATAATTGTCTAGTGTTTTCTTGCCTGTATCATGCATATCTATCCCATATCACAAATTACTGTCTTAAACCAGGTTTTCTAAGGGAATCAAATCAATTGTTTAGCTTTTCTCATTAACATGCTTCTGTTCTTGGGAGGCGATTACAGTATTATTACAGCATGCCTTTTGCTCTCAATTGCTGTGTATTTGCTTAGAGTTGAGAGATTGCACTTGCTATTGAAGATATGCTTTATCCTAATCTCTGTCCTAAGTTGTTCTAGGATTTCCCGTTGTAATGGGAAGGTATTGCATTTCATGTTGAGGAAAGCTCCGTCAGCAGGCTCAGCAGCTGAAGGGAGCTGGCTCACCAAATGGATTCTTGAGACTTTCCCACCGCAGCTGTATTGACAAGAAACTAAGTTTGCTTTTAAACAATGCTGTTCTGTTTTCAAGGGATGATATGTAGTCGCTGGTGCAATAACAGAGTGATATCATATTGTCCAGTGAAATCCCTTAGCAACTTATTCAATATTTACAGAAAAACAGTCGGGATGGCAGAAGCCCAAAGTGCTGAATGACTGACAGTGCCCCAGGTCCGGCTTGCGAAGCTCTTCCCTGTGGGCCGTTTTGCATATTGGATCCTCAGAGCTTCTGGGAAGGTTTTCAGGAGTGATGATTCAATGGTACCTCCAGATAACAAAATGATTCTTTCTTTCTGTAACTAACATTTAATTTAGTCCTTGAAGCTTGGCTGGCAGCTGCTTCTAGCATCTGAAGCTCCCTGGAGTTCATATTTCAGTGACACGAAGGCTGTTCACTGGAGCCTGTTGTACATTGAAAAGCTCAGGTCTGAGGGAAATGCTCAGTGTCTGCCTCTGACATTTGCCTTAACAAAGAAGCGCTATTCTATCCTAAAAGCCCAGAAGACTGTAATAATGCTTCTCTGATGTTCGACTCTGCTATTATAAGGGGTTTGTCTCTATGTAGTCTTCATGTTGGGGATGGGGAAGGGGGAATGGAGGTTAGAAGGGGGACCACATTTCCCATGAATCCCCTAGGACCTCAGCAACTGGCCAAGTTTTAGCAGGCTGTTAACATTCATTGCACAAACCATTGTGAAAATTACGAAGAGGTTTGCCATGCATTTCAGTGTTGGAGGAGCTGTGGGAAAAGAAAGGTTGGGATTTAGCACTGACTCCTGTAAAAAGTAAACCAATTTCTCCATGTAGAGGAGATCTACTGCACGGGTAGAAGGTGTTCAGTGCGTTCATCATTTTGCGCTGTAACTAGGCAAGCCTGTTAATTCATGAGATTCCAGCTAGGGTCAAACAAACCAACAGGAGAGCTGAGCTGGGGAAGAGGAAACTGGAGTCAGCAGCTGAGGCAGCTAGAGGGGCACAAGGCTTTTTGAAGGTATCTTACATTAATTTAGTTCTTTTTGGAGGTTGTGCCCTCAGAAATGTTCAGGAGTGATGCCAGAAATGTGATACATAAATCCTACCTTTCACCACAAGCTGTCTTCCTTGTCTTCCCTGTCATCTGCTTCTATATCAGTGCTGTCAGCACTTCTGCTTTCCTTACCCTCCAGTTTTCTCTCTGGCCTACTCTTCTTTATCTCTTCATCTCTCCTAAGCTTTCTAAGTGCTTGTCATTCTTCTTTTCCCTCCTCTCCTTTCAACCCAAGAAGATGATATAATTCTGCTTTATCTGATTTTGATGATGTCTGACTGAGGCAGCTGTCAATACACCACTTCCATCACAACCTTCAAACTGTTGAATTACAACAGCCAGCCTCAAGTTTTGTATTTCTAAGCTTATATTCTGTCCAGTCACTTGGACTTTAAGCTCTTCCCTTACCTACTGCTTCTAAAAATGCATATTCCCTGTTATTAAAGGCTTACTTGCAGTCTTGCAATCCAGGAGGAAAAAAATAAATTGAACCTGAGTGTTTAACAATAAAAGTGAGTAGAAAAAATATGTAAAACCTTAAAATTGTTTTCTAAATGCTTCATTTTTGTGCTTATCTATTTCAATTGTAAGAGGCAGTAATTTGGTTCAGATGTGCCTGTTTTGATACTGGCATTTGACTGGATTTTTAATAGCGTGACCCCATAGAGGCTTGAACTTCAACAAAAAGGAAAGTTGTGATCTTATCATGAGGCTGGTGGCATAAAGGAGATTAGTTCTCTTTCCAGACCACATCTTGCTAGATAGTGGAAGTGTTTGGGCACATTCAGCATTCAGGCTTTTTAGTCAATTGTCCTTGATTGCAACCTCTTTAAAAAAGCACTGGAACAGTGATCTAGAGGAGTTATTGCTTCACTTTTAATGCACACAGAAGGAAATCCCAACTAATTTATAATGTTTTTATTAGATTTATTTGTGTTGGTATATTTGCTTTTGATTTCATAGGATGTTATTGAACATTTACACCATGTGTTTCAACAGCCTGATATGTTTTCTACCAAATCTTGAGCTGGCCTAGTTTGGCAAAGATGCTGGGTTTATGCATGCTTATGTACACCAGCTGAGGTCCTCGCTGTCTCTCTCTCTGATCCAGAATTTTTATGGGTATGTTATGATCAACTGGATTATAAGCATTTGGTTTGGGACATACTTCACCCTTAGCTATAGTTCCAGGACCCCAAGTTTATCAAGGCATTTGTTCCTGTGACCTTTTCTATTCGTAGTCCTACTTTCATTTACGCTTTCAGGATTTAAGTTTGCAGACCACCACCAGTATTAATGACTGCTTCTACTAAGCATCATATGCTCTCGAAGTCTCCATTTCTGCTCGCTTTTTGGCATCTTCTGATCCCCAGAGCTATTGTTCAGCCAATGGTAAATTGAGTATTCACCACAGCCAGTGGTGAACTCCTTGTTACTCCTACTGGCACCAGCTCCTTTCAGAAACCTTGTCACTGAAGTCACATTGCTCTTTGTGCAGGCAGTGGAGACTCTTCAGGTTGACACTGCATTAATAATGTGCCTGCAGCTAAGCCAGATGGAGCAGGGATGTTTGTAGAAATAAAAGCAGCATGTCCAGAAAACAATCTGCAAGAGCTTGCACTGTGTTCTGGTGAGTCTTACTTTGATGGAAGCTGACTTACATTGCAGAGGCATCTTTCCCATTAGGAAGGAACAAGGGGATTCCTGCAGAATGCCTAAGCATAGTCACCAGGTGGATTCTCTGCTCACACTGCTCCCTGTTGGAGCTTGCATGCTTAAAGTGGCATCACCAGATGACTGTGATTCCTCTGCGCTTGGTTGTTGAGGCAGGTAGAGGTAGAGGAAGGTCTGCCTAAACACAGGAACAGTGTATGAAGATGGAAGGTTGAGCATCAGAAATAAGAAGTGCGGTCCCAAACTCCGACTATAGACACCATTGAATCTGCTCATTGATAGTGTGTGCATAGGTAAAATATGGAGAGAGTTTTGGCACAAATCAAAGTACTTCACTAAGCTTGTTTCCATTGAAAGCTGGTTCTGAGGGAATAATGGCATAGATGTGTTTGAGTGATCAGGGAAGTGCTTACCAGCCATGCAGCCTGTGACCAGCCCATCATGGGAAGAGCTGCCAAGAACTTTTCTGTGCCGTTCTCTCTGTGCAGAGTGGTAATAACGGTTCAACACGCTAAGCCCCTGCTTTAAAGTTGTATTTTTAAACTATTTGAGGTTTTTAAACATGAAATTTCTACATTACCTTCCAATTTAAAACCAGTTTTCTTGCCTCAAGTATCCTCTGAATTCAGACAGAGAAAGCTGAAAGCTGTTGCTTGCAGAGTATGTCCTGTTAGTTCGAACTGGCAACACCCCTCCTGATCTCTGCAGTGGTTAAAGCCTGTGCTGCGCTGTGAACCAGATGTTCCCCTGAGGTGTCTCAGTAATCCCAGGGTCTCTGCAGGGCTCTCATACGGCTCCCAGTGTGGTTGGCAGAGTGAGCAGGGCACAGGGCTCCAGGCAGCTTCCATGGGGGATGCATGGAGAGGTTGCATGCTTGCTGGGATCCACGTAATATATCTAAGTATTCTTTTTCCCTTTCCATTCCTTAATGGCACTTCAGTTGATTCCCCTTTAAATATACTGGGTCATATGGGGGAAAATCCGAGTTTCAGGATGAGCCCTAATGAAGGCAAATATTCTTGGCTGCTTTGAGAAATAACATTAGGTTTGATTATAAGCACTTTTCCCTGGAGCTTTTTCCTAAAAATAAAAACATTATCTTTTTGCTAAAGAAAACAGTGCACATTTCCAGGAGAAATATAGGGCTGATGGGTTTGTTCATTTTGTTAGAGAGTAAGCTGTGTGTTTAAAAGCCTGACAACCTCTCCAAAGGAGCCTCGATTTCACTGAGTGAACTCTGGGTTTTAAAGAAGAGGGCAGGGCAGCCTCCTGAAACAAGAATGAGTCTTTGTGGCCAAAGATGTAGCTGTTTTGGGTGACTGACTGTCCCTTTCCATTGTGGGAGAGTGGTTTTGGATGTTACTGCTCTGGACAAATCACTGCAGTTTGCCATAGGTGGCGCAGTATGGATGGGTCAGGCTTTCCATTGAGCTCAGGAAAAGGAGCCTGGGACATGTTGCCTGGGCTCACAGCCTGCAAGGGCTGGGACAGCCGTAATCACAGCCTCAGCACAGCCATTGAGGATTCCACCACTCCTGGGGGGCCACACACAGGATGTGTGTGGTTAAAACAGAGAGAATGGCTTGTACCACCAGAAGGGTGGTCTGAGGGGCAAAATAATGCTCATGGAGCAAAGGAAAGCTGTTTTAATTGGGAAGGGAAGGGAGAGGAATGTAAAAACCACACAGACATTCCTTTCCCTGCAGGGCTGTTGGTCACCAGCCTATTCTTCAGGAGGGATAACTGCACCTTTGGAAAGGGATTTGAATAATTAAATTGCTAGTTAGTGAGACCCTATGGAATTTGGGCTGCTAACATTTCCTTGCATAAAAATTGCCTTGTTGAGAGATTTTTTTGTTTTGCCACACCAGAATTCTTTCCTTTGGCATGTCACGTCCAGCTGCTCCTCCAGATGGAGGCAAGGGAGCAGTCCCTGACCCCCTCTGGGACCAGGAGAGGGATGGGAATGAGTATGCAGGAGCCGCCATAGCGCAGCTTTTGGCTTGCAGACATGCAAGATGCTTGGGTTGGGCTTCCCAGAGCAGCCACGGCTCCCACCACTGTCACCAGCAGCTTAGAGGCCTTGCTGGATGGCAAGGCTGGTTGCTCAACAGCTGGATACATGGCTTGTAGCCCCTCCAGAAAGCATGCCTGTCTGCTGGGAGGGTATTTTTGGAAGCACAGGATTTTTGCTGGCTCTCCTGGGTATTATGGGTTATATATTTATATATATTATATGTTCTCCAGGGTGATTCTGTATATTTTGCATGCTGAGAGAATTGAGCTTGTTCAG
This sequence comes from Pezoporus wallicus, assembly GCF_028554395.1. Classification (NCBI taxonomy): domain Eukaryota; kingdom Metazoa; phylum Chordata; class Aves; order Psittaciformes; family Psittacidae; genus Pezoporus; species Pezoporus wallicus. Next base: position 762,774 of record NW_026642051.1, read on the forward strand.
TTCAGAGAGATCCTATAACAGTCTTCCAATACCTAAAGGGGGCCTACACAGAATCTGGAGAGGAACTTATGACAAGGGCATGTAGTGACAGGACAAGGGGGAATGGCTTTAACCTGACAGAGGGGAGACTGAGGTTGGACATTACAAAGAAGTTCTTCCCTTTGAGGGTGCTGAGGCGCTGGCACAGGGTGCCCACAGAAGCTGTGGCTGCTCCATCCTTGGCAGTGTTCAAGGCCAGGTTGGTCAGGGCTTGGAGCAACCTGCTCTAGTGGAAGGTGTCCCTGCTTATGGCAGGGGCTGGAACTGAATGAGCTTTAAGGTCCCTTCCAACTCAAACCAGTCTGTGATTTATTCTATGATTCCAGCTGCTCAGGAGAATAGATGAAAGTAATAAGGGACGTATGAAGTTCTAGAGAACTTTCCTGGATGCTGCTCCACTTTTCCATAGTGTGATTTTTGACGTGGAGAATTCAGTAGCATTCAGTCTTTCTGGGGAATAGGCAGGGACTTTACCTCAAAAGCTTTCTGTTGTTTTAACTTCCCATCAGGGATGCAGCATGGCATGCAGAGTCTAGCAGGCATCTGCAGAGTTTCCATGCTCATCTGAAATGGTTTGGTCATGATCAGTTTGCCAGGATAGTGCAGTTCCCCTTCAACTTCACCCTGTTTCATCCTTATGTCTCCTAAAGACCTAATTTCAAGGTGAAACTTCCTTAGAGTTTGATACTGGTTTTTACTCCTCTGGTCTTCACTTTAAAGACTTTCATTTCAAAGTATGATTGCACCCTTTCTATCATATAACATTGTTACACACTTGTATCATGCTTTATGTATCCAAGCCGGGTAACACTCTGTTTCGGATCATTCTCTGCACCTTCTGGGCACAGGACCTCCATTCCTGAGAGGCTTTCAAGAGCAGAAAAGATACCACTCAAAATTCTGCCTTTGTATCTGGGTACGTGAGGTCTGTACTGAAATCCAAGACACAGAGAAAGGGATGAGGGTAAGACAAAGCTTGCAGTGATCATCCAGACTTCAAAGTCAACCAGCCTTCTTTTTGCATTTCTGATGGGATGCTGGAGCACAGAGAACTGCTGAGCAGCCGGGTTTTCTGGGTGTTACTGGAGGGAGATCTCAGATGTTAGGACTCAGTCTTGCAACTTTTCGCACATTAAATAGGTTTTATGCATTTGTATCTCCCTATTACATTCCGTAGACTGAAGATTACTTCAGCTAATGAAAGCTTTAAGTATAGAGAGGTACCTGAAGCCTTTTGGACTCTGATGGACTTACTCCCCATGTTCAGGTCTCTTTCCCTGGCATCATTTTCCCTTTGATTTTGATTCCGTGTTCTGCACCACATCAAATTTTGCTTATCCAGACTTTACAGGTGCCTTTCTCCTTTAATTATCTTGACTGCAAATCAAACATGACCATGGGTTTTGCTTGCAATGTTTTCCTATCACTTTAGGCCCAGCCTAGCCTGAATTTCCCCTTTCTGTCACTGCAGGCAGGAGGTTCAGGACGCATGAAACCCATCTTTGCTCTACTCCAGATTGCCACATTTTTAGTGTTTGTTCTCCTCTATTGATGTGATAGTAGATTGTTTTCAGGTCACTGTGATTCTTGTTCCGGCATTGCACCATCTGAATACAGTTATAGAAATCATTCTTGGGGTAAGACCCGAAGATTCTCACCTGATAGGAATCATCCAAGATCCACTGAGATCTGATGAACTGCACCTGGCTGAGGGACCTGGCTCTGAGGCTGGATCAGGGTCAAATGTTGTGAGTGTCTGGGTATGGACACAGATGGTACAAGAAGCTTGAAACCTTCTTTAGCCAAAGGCGCTTGACTAACAGGACAGCTTTTCTCAGCCTGTCTCTGTGCTGTGGAATTGTGCATTCATTCTACATACATGAGATGTTCCAAACTTTGATCTCCAAAATAGCAGGAACAGAATAAGTAGCTCTGCCAGCCAAAGGAAAATTAAAGTAAAACCCCAAAGAAGTGATTTATAGGATGTAAATCACTTACAATAACGAACACAATCCCATCAAACAAGTTCTTCATTAGAATAACTTCACAGTTCATCTGTTGATTTTTGTATCAGATAATAAATGCAGTCTGCAGTTCTATGAAAGCATTTATTCACAGCTGATGTTGAAAACTGTCTGACAGAATCAGTCTCATCTCATAAACAAAGGGCAAAGCTCTGCCTTCTTTTTAAAGTTAGAAGTAGCAAGAGCTTGTGAGTCTGCCCTTTCTGCCTGCCTGTGATGAGAACTGAACTGGCTCTGTAAGCAGCATCTTGCTGTGAGCTGTAATCAGTGCACATGTCATCAGATTGTACAACTTAATGTGCAACAGCTCAGGGAGCACAGACCCATCCTGCACTTTCCAGCAAAGGGGTCTGTGTATGCATGTGGTGGGCAAATAAGTAATTAGAATGCTGAGAGCTACAATTAGAAGTTAGATTTCATTTTGCAGACTTCACTCTGATGTGCTAATCCCTTTCTTAGCACAGAAGAATATTTATTTTCTTCTGTACTTAATGTTTAGCTTTGAAGTTGTTCAGTAACATCTGCTGGTGACCACAGAAGATGTTACAATCCTGCTACATCAATTGCAGCTTAGACTGCGTTTGAGACTCCTATTACAGGCCCTCGTTTTCTGTCAGTTCTCTGGTTCAAATCATGTCTTTTCCCTCTGAAGACCCCAGCCCTTAAGGCACTCGATAAAAATCTCATCTTTTTGGTGCTACACTAATTAGTTACTTTAATGAGCATTAATTACCTGCTTGCCTAAAACACAGTTTACAATGTCAGGAGAAAACATCAAGTAAGAAGAAGGAAAAACAATTTAAGCAAAATAAGAATCCGTTCTCAGTTCCTAATTGAACACAAACCATTTTTGAGAGTTAGAAATGGGCTAACACTCATATGGCTGCTGTGTCAGCTTGTCCTGCCACACTTCATCTGGAAGCAGAAACACGGAGATCTCAAAAGAGGTCAGTGATTTTTCTGCCTGTTTCTCTGAACTTCAAGTAGTTTTCTGTGCAAAGCAGGAAGCTGATGGTTCAGGTTTAGTGTCTGAAAGTGTGGGAACCTGAAGCCACAGCTCAGGTGTTCTGCCCCTGAGATGTGTTCCTCACCACCAAATTACATGATCAGTCTTGAGAGTGTTAATGTTTTCTTCGTTTGCCCTTTTTCAACCTTGATTTTTTCTTCAGCAATTCCCCTTGCATAATTCCTCCTTTTTTACTCTCTCCAACATCTGTCTGTTTATAAGGTTTGCAAAAGGTGACATTTTCTGAGTATTAATGATGGTCTATATTCACATCCATCATGTGATAATGGACAGCATTCAGGATATGATGGATGTGATCCAAAATCCTGCTGAAGTCAGTAGGACTGCTTCTTTTAGAGGACTTTCAATTAGACCCTTAGCTGCAAATATAGTCTGCCTTTTCACAACATAATGCTAAGTAGCTAATAGTGGCTTGTGTCATTCAATTTATATACTTTCTTCTAAATCTGCTGCATTTCTTTCCATTCTTGACATGCATAAAGGACCTTCATTGTGATTTGATTAACATTTCCTTCTGCTGCCTTTGTGTAAGACAGTGTGTGCAGCGCAAATACAATTGGAGTGTATTCAGCAGAGTACACGCGTGCAGCAGCATTTGGCTTTACATATGGGTTTTATTCCTTTCTACGGGCAGGTTGAATGTCTTTGGCTTTTCTTTTTTCAGTACAACAAATCAGATTTTGCTGAAAAAAATAACCTTATCTCAAGGGTGTGCATCCTGCTGAGGAAGTATCCATAATCCACTGTTCACTTAAATGGGTTCTGCTATGAATACAGAGTGTATTTTAATAAGATGATATATAACAAACTGATTGGTCTTGACAGACTGCCTTGTATAACAGCTCATCATCCAAGTGGTTCCCACTGTGGCATCGCTTGGGTTTAATTATAAAAAACCTGGTTCGAGTAGTTGACAATGGAAAATGTTAGCCTAAATAAAAGCTCAAATCACAGGACATCTCTGAAAAATGAAAGGATATGAGCTGACATAGGAAGACTTGCATGCATAGAAGTGTTCCTGAGATTTAGACCTCACTGATCTTCTGTTACCCTCACTTTTAGATGAGTTGTGTTCTCAGCTGGGTACAGGGATGCATTCTGAAGAGCAGTCTGATGCACAAGCTGTATTATATTAAGTAGTGTGAAAGGTAACTAAGTTTAATGAAAGAGACCAAGAAGTGTTATTCCTACTATGCAGCCCTGCATGCCCTTGGCTTTCAGGGTGGACTGTGTTCATCTGGCAAGGGAGAAAAGTCCAGATTTCCTTCTGACAGAAGGAAAAATACTAAATGTTGCTGTAGGCAACTTGCCATCCTACATTATTTCTTATGAAACATGTTCTTGTGGTTTGATTTTTGAGTCATGCCATTTTTAAGGAACATGGGGGGTGCGTCATAGTAGCAGGACTGGTACTTTGTGTGAGGCTTACCAGCACACTGCCAGCCTTCACACCAGCTTATTTTGTTCTGTTTCTTATCTGTCTGTCACTTGCCTGTGGCTTATGAATCATTTGCTTTAAGGGTGGTTTATAAATCCCCCACAACAGGTGTCTAATACTACATTGAAGTGTAACAGGGGCTTGGTTTTGTTTTGGTTTTGCTCTAATTTGTTTTCCTCAGTAGCTTTAGGCTTAGCAAGCCCAATGGTTATGCATCATCACCTGGAGGCCCTTCTGAAGGGGTTACCTCAGTGCTTCAGTCATGGCTTTGCATGTAGCATGTATATTATGTATGCAAGCAGCCCCAGTTAGTGGCTCTTAAAGCCTAAATACCTTGATTACTATTCTTGTATCTACATGCATGTATATAGGCAAGTAAACTAAAGAACATGATGTATAGGAATTTTAAAAAGGAAGAAACCACACTGAAACCACATATATATAACGTGTCTAACCTACACTGACAAGTACAGCCACCCCTATGTAAGGGATGTCTGGGTAGGTTCTCAGTAATTATATTTTTTATCCCTTCACCAAGCAGCTTCTATTCCAGGTGCTTTTATTCCTGGCTCACCAGTTTTGGCTTTGCATATAGTTAAAGTAGACCTGTCAAAAGCATCCATTTCTGTTATACAGCAACAAGTTCAAGGAGGAGCTCTGGTGACTGTGCCGTGTGCTGCTGACACTGCTGTAGCTGAGCACATGTTAGGCATGCACAGTCACAAACAGGCTGAAGATCCCAAGGAAGCTATGTCAGGTGCTGGATAAATTATTGCAGATACATAAAACAATATCTGAAATGAACATTTTGCTATTTTCAGAGGTCACTTTCAGTTGCGATTTGTTTTTAACTTGGGAGTGCCTTGCTGAATTGTGAAATGCAGTGTGAGTAGGTGTGGGAAGCATTTGCAGTGTTAGTAGCCAAGATTTTGGAGTGGCTCCATTATAGGGTTATATTATGGGTTGTATATTCAGTAACCTGCCTGAAGGAAAAAGTGGGCTTTAGCCACTGACATCTCTGCCTTTGTTTGCTGGGTCTTAAAGTCAGCCCTAAAAAAGTTTTTTGTATAGGTTAATCCACTATTTTCCTTCAGAAACAGTCATTCTGTAGTATTGACCTAAGTAAGAAAAAACAAGCCTTTGTGACTGATGAGCTGATTGGTAGTAATGCCATATGATAAGGTGGTAATTTGCATGACTTATCCAGTATTATATGGAAAAATTGTGGATGAGTGTTAAAATTGAATAAAGGTACCTTTAAAAGGTAGCCAAAGGAATAAGTAACTTCCAGCGCTGTTGCCTCAGAAGTTATTCTCATCCAGCTCTAAATTTACATTTCCCATGACAGAAACATGCACAGGTAACAGATGAAAATGGTTGATCTGCTCTTTTGGATACAGTAGCAGTTAATTGCAGAGAATCCTACTATTTTGTTCAGACCTGCCTGCAGTGCAAGGAGACAAGGATGTTCTAAGTTTGATTTGCTGACATTTATATGGTTTCAAAAGGGGGTGCCCCTTCATTTTCTGTTTTCTATTCAGGGTAACCATGGGCTGATCCCCAAGCCACCAATACTGGAGTGTACAGATGTTATGTAGAAGTTAGATACCCCTAAATAGCAACTGAAAAACTAACCCAGCACTACTCCTTTATCAAACCTTTATCCTTTGGAATGGGCAAGCAGAGCTTCCAAACTTGCCTCTCTGCAGCTCACACGCCGCAGCAGTGTTGGGCACAGCTAGTTAAAATCCAGGTTAAGGTAACAGGTCCTATATCTGTTGACAAAGAGCACTAGGTTCTCTCTGTGCCTGCTGACAAAATGGCATTGAAAATCCAGTAACATCAGAGGAAACCACAGAGCCTGGCAGGGCAAGGGCAGTGCGCAGTCACTGGCTGCAGAGAATTTTGGGTTTATGGAAAAAGGCACAGATTGGAAGGGGTGGCCCCCATGGCATCAGTGAGGCTGGAATATGCATGTTGGCCTTTCCTAGCAAAACAGCCCCTGGCAGTTTTTACATGGTACTACAAGGTGGTAAATGCTTGGTCATAAACAAATCAGTTAATTCATTGGAGGTCTTAGTTTGGCTTGGCAAATCTTTTGCTGTTGAATCTCTTTTCAGAAAGAGTTGGGCAGTAATTTGGGTTGGTTTCAGTTGAAAGTCTGCTTTCTGCGGGCAAGCGCTCTGCATGTGGCCCAGGGATGAGTTTCTGAAGGACATGTGGCAGCCTCCCACCAACTATCACTGTGGCCAAGGAGGGCCTGCAAAATACAGGTTTCTTTCATTGGGCTCCAGAGGAACTTGACAAAAAGCCCTACTTTTCAAGCGAAACATGGAGGATTACATCAGTTTGAAGGCATGCCACGCTGAAACCTCCAACACAAAACAGCTGACTGAAGCATGGAGACATATCCAATTGCACCTAGATTATAGAGCTGTCATCTGCCGGGGCAGGCTGCGGCACTGTGAATATTTCTGTAATGACCACGGGCACCAGTGCGCTCAGTTCTCACAGAGAAAGGGGGATTGCTTGGGAGGGCAAAGAACTGTTGAAGAAATGCATTTGTGCCATTCCATGGCATCATTTGCAAGAAGTTTTTCTTAAAATTTCTTGGCAGCATTTGCCTAAGAAACTGCAAGAACATGGTTAAAAAGAAAAAGGAATTAAAAAGAAATATCCTTCCAGAGAAAATAAATATAACTGAGTAAACATTCATTTTGTTGCTGAGAGGCTCTGTAATAACAGACTGAAAAATTGCCTATACAAAATGATACAGATACAGTACAGATTGAAATTTCAATTAGTAGGTGCTGTATAAATATGGGATGAAGAGACAGTCCTCTGGCCTAAGGGCCCTAGTGACAAATGCTCACCTGGAAGACAGGGAGCACTCACAGCATCACTGGTATTTTTGTAGGATTTGTATGATTTTAAAAGAACTCATTCCATGCAGGAGAGGAATTATGTGCCTGTGCAAAACATGCTTTCTATCAGCTCATCCTGGATGCCCAAGTGCTTCAGACAGGATTGCTTTAGAGTACAGCCGTGACCCTCACCTCCACCACTGGTGTCTGAAATATTCCACTGTACCTTAAAGAGAAACTCTGTGCTTTCTGCTAAGCTCCTGGCCAGACATTTCTCACTAGAGCTGCTCCTACCCAATGTGTTTCAATGAGCCTGGTCGAGAGGTTCATCTCTCTAAGGCTCCTCCGTGCGTTACACTCGCAGTTTGCTCGCAGGCAAGCTGAGTGCTAAAATCAGTTTGATGTAAACTAAAGCGCATATTCTAGCACCCAGGAAGATTAAGTGTTGGAACATATTTGTGAGAGGAGCAATGAAGTCTGATTTTTATAGACCCTTCTGGAAGATATGTATTGCCAAAATGCAAGTTATGGCACTTCTTGTAAAACAACTGATACAGTTTAACTCTCTCTGACGTGACAAAATCTCAGTCAGCCTAGGTGACCCACAGGCCCTTTTGGACTCAGTGTCTCTCCAGCTGTGGAAGCATCATGCAAGTGAGAACATGTACTTTGTTGTTAACAGCTTCTTCTTGGAGATTACTTACCTTCTAGAATTGGATTAGTCCATAAGACAGGCTAGGTCTAAGGGACTCGTGTTGTAGGATGAGTGTAATGTAATGCTCTGAAATATTTTGCCATTACAGCTTTGGAGACAAAAAATGTAGAAACTCTAATGGTTTCATTCCTGCACAGCCTTGTGCATTCAAACCCATGTTATCCATACAGTGAGAAGAACTGGTTGCAAGCCTATTCCAAGAGATCCTTGCTCTTTATGAATCTCCAGCTTTTACCATGTCAGCTTCTGCATGAAGGAGATGCACAGAGGCAAACCTGTTTAGCAGGGAAATAGGTGCTTCTTTCCGACAGCTACTGAGCCCTGTGGGGTTTGGTTTATATGAGCTGCTGTTTGAGGCTTTTCTTCTCTGAGGAGCATTGCAATGTTTCTGTGATGCATTGATTTCATCTGTGGAAATGCAATTTATTACTGCCATCAGCTTCTGAAGGAAAAAAATTAGGTTGTTCTGTGTGGTGCCCATTAGATTAGGTCACTTAGGGGATACAGAAGTCTCCTGAGGTTTATTAAGAAAATTGAGTGGAGCTATTAAATTGATGAGCAATCTACTCTACCAAAGCTATGTAAATTCTTTATCAGCAGCTTGTGGTTAGCCTCCTGTACAAGACAGCAGCAGTAAACAGAAGAAACTCCATCAGAACCCCTTAATGACCACTTAAGTTGTACTACAGTCTGAAGCACTGGTGTGCAGTATGTGTTAGCAGGTACTGTGTGCTGGGTGTAACTGTGTTTTAGTAGGAGCTGGAAGCTGCATTTGGATGGAGCTTGGTAAAGCGGAGCTGAAATCCCAGGAGTCAGACTGAGTCAGACCATGCTCTCTATGGGGCTTGCAGATTTCATTTCCAGGGAAGAGGAGCTCCCTGTTTTTGTTTGCAAGTGTGTGTCTTTGCCATCTTTATAGGTGGGAGAAAGTCTCAGAGTGTGACTCAGGTGAATCTCTTTGTGCTTTTTGAATGTGAGGTGGGACCAAACCTGGTGCATGGTTGGTAATAAAACTGAGGAGTTTTCCATCTTAAAGGACTATACTGACATGTTCTTGAGTTATTTGCTTAGCAGCAACTTGTTAAACACTGCTAACTGTGCTTTGCTGCTTCTGTGGCAGAGGAGGAAACCTCCCTGAGTAGCAAAAGGGTTGCTTTGTCAGGCTGTGACGTTGGTTTGTGGGGTACTCCCCAGGAACACTGGCTGCAGGTTGAGGAAAGGATGAGGAGCATCAAGCATAGAGAAGATTTGTCAGTTTTGGCCTAAAAGTCAGATATTTTTAACTAGTCTGTGATGGAGGCACTGTTTGGAGTTTATGAAAGAGTAAATCTCATTTGAATTTCAGCTCTGAGCAAATTCATACTCCTTCAACTGAACTGCCTGCTGGCTTTTGGCATCGTGCCCTTGGGATTTCTGTGTATGTTTATTTGATTAATGATTGGAAGTCGAGTCCAGCTATTGCTGAGTTGAAGCAGAGTAACACAAAAAATACAAACAGTGAAGTTAATGTCAAGCTTCTTTAAAACTCATACGGCAGGCCTCAGGTGCAGAATCATGTTTCTTAAGATAAAGGTGTATGCATGTAAATTCTCTCTTTGTGTGTCTATAAGCAAGTTTTCATACAGTTTGGACAAAACCTTGGCACAGAGGTATTTTACTAAGTAAGGCTGGAAATTGTATGGCAGCTGTACTGTTTGTAACATGTTCACACTGGTCAGGCTCGAAGTTTCCAGCTCACTTCTTTAGAGTTTATGTTTCTTGAAGCGTCCTCGTCTTCCCTACAGAGTTCCCCAGGGCAAGGAATATTTTGCAGTACATGGGAATTAAAGTGACACATCTTTATCCAGTGTTGTGTTAGTTCCATTGTTTGTATGCATTGGATTGCCTAGGAAACCCTAATAATCTTGCTAAAATAAAGATTTCATCTTCCTGCAGTGTTGGGGCTAGTTCAAAAAGCCGGGCTAATGCTGGCTGCTTGTCACTCTTAGAGCACATTAACCTGGGTCAGTGGGCAAGCCCCTATAGTTGCTTTGGGATAGCAGAGGGTGGGCACCAGGCAGCCACGGCCAATGTGCAAGCCTTGCTTGCTGTGCCGTGAGCAGATGGAGGGAGCCTTGAGGAGAGCCTGGGTCAGCATCTCTCTTGCAGGGCTAGCATGGTAGTGGGCTGGCAGCTGCAGCAGTCACCAACTCATAGCCAGCTCATAGACCTCCTCCCAGCAGAAGTGGAAGTGGAGTAAGCTGCATTTTCCTCCGTTTCCTGGGTTATGGCCAGCTCATTTGCTATCTGAGCGGGTAACGCACTGCCACTTTTAAAAGCTGTTCTGCTTAGAGTTCCCTCAGTTGCAGATGCTATTATGTATTTTAGCAAAACAATAGGCTGGCCTCTCCTCCTAATCACTGTAGCTCACTGCTACACCACTCGCTGGTGTAGGCTTCCCAGGAGGAAATCTCCTGTGGCCTCTATCATCTCCTCTGCAAAACTGTCCCACTGACTGGGGCTAATCTGGCCAGATCCATCATCCACTGCTCAGGATGCTGGAACACTGTAGTTGGCTGCTTCTCCTCACTTAGGCATAGCTTTTAGTTTTGGATTGCGTTAGGTCATTTGTACGTATGTAGTTAAGAAATAAAAGCTGACCTCTGTTGACATCCAGCAGCTCCTTCAAACAGCTCCATCCTTTCTTCTCTTTCCTGCTTCTTAATTTGCACTTTAAAGAGCAGACTGTTGCTTGGAAGGCAACTGAGTTGCTGATGGAATAAAACCTGTCACAGTCTGAAGAAAATCAACAAAGTGAGTCCATGAAACAATTTCTGAGATATAAACAAGATCAAAGCACTATCAGATGTGGACACCAACAGACTAGGCCTTGATAATTTAATCTACAAAATTACCAGTTTTAAGTCATTTGATTTGTTATTTCTGCAAATTAGGAACCAGACACTGCTGTACTTTCTTAGCTTTTAATCTTTCAAAACTAGAAGAGATTACTGCCAGAGGACTGTGCTGCTCAGGCACAGTGATGCTGGTTAACCCTTTCTTTAAGTAGATTTAATTGCAGTTTGCCGTTTCTTCCTGTGATAATAGAACCATGTACGTACAGCAGTTGCTTCAGATCGGTGAACCACACAAGGAGCTGTGCCTGATGCAGCAGAAAAGACCCGTCGTAGTTTCGGCAGCTTCTTCCTTTGGTTCATCTTTTTCTGTCTCATATTTTTCTTCTTTTACTGCTGTTCTCAGCCAAAGTGGGTACAGCCTGCACTTTCACAGGCATTTCATTTCAGCCTAACTCTATTGCCTTCAGTGCATCTTCTCATTCTCCTTTCTGCCTGTCCGTTCTTATGCCAACCTCTTGCTCCTGCTTTTTCCACCTCCAAGAAAATCTATATCCACTGCCCCATATTCTCCTGCACAAGAGGAATGAGGAAAATTTGTGTCTGTGCTGAAGTGTGTGGAATGGGGAAGAAGAGCCTTGGGTAGAGGGGCTGTGAGAGGCAAGCAGTGCTGCAGGAGTCAGCTGAGATTTCAATAGCCAGCTCAGCTCTGTAGGGCGTCCTCCAGCATGGTGGGAGGCACTGGATGGACTGGTGCCTCCCCAGAATCCACTGGAGAAAGGATAATGAATCTGACACTGATGAGATCTGTTCACCTTCTGCCTCTGGGTGGAGGAGGCTGGATTATGTGATGAGCAAGCCTGTGTGTATGTGTTCCTGATGGGATTAAAGAGCTGATGTTTGGCCTGGATGCTTCCCATGCTTTGGGCTGTTTGAAAAACCTCCCCAGGGGAAGGGAGGCGTCTTCAAGTGGCAGAGAGTTTTCTTTTATATAAAATAATACCAAATTAACTCCCATGTTATAAGTCTGGTTTATTGTCTGTATTTGCTCAGCCCAAAGTAATTCGGCAGGGTTTCAAGCCAAGAGAGGCTAGCTGAGCCCCGCCAGAAGTCAACAGCAAATTTGGTAGTAGATAGATTCTTTTCTTTCAGCAATGAAAACACATTAAAGAGCAGGAGGAGCAGCCTCTAGGCAGGAAATTTTATCCTGGAAGGGAGACTTGGAAGGATTTCTAACCTTGGGGCAGAGAGCCTGGGAGAAACAGTGAGATGACACATGTCCTGCTGCTGGTCTGCTCCCTTACTGCTCTCCTTAAAGCTGGTATTGAAACCCTTTTCCTCTTCTGCTGACAAGTGCTTATTATGGACTGATTTTTGGTGAGAGGAAGTTTGGAAGTGAGCATTTTTGTTCCTCATTATCAGCGCAGGCCTTTTCCCAGCTGCATACCACCCTCTGACCAATTAATCCACTTGGTATTTTCATCCCATGCAAACACTGCTGTTGGTGGTGACAGGCGTGGTGTGTGTCACCACACAGAAGGACGGGCACCAGCACACTGACTTTTTGCACCAGCTCACAAAGAAAAGGGAATTACTGCATCCTGCAGTGTTGCAAAGGACACTGACCTTTGAGCAGTGCTGTTATAACAATGGATATGGCTTAACCTGCAGCCTCCTGCCATGAAATGAAGGCAAGAGGTGTATTTCAAGGAAACAGAGCATTCCTGCCAGCAAGTACACCAGCAGGGGTTGCGTGGCCTTCTTCATCTGCTCCTTTCACCAGTCTTCTGATGACCGGAGGGCAGAAGAACCAGGGAGGTATCACTGGGGAAATGTGGCTCACTTTCCTTTTAGAGGAAGAGCACAAACCTGAAACTAAGTGCTTGTTCAGACAGCACCTCTGTCCTCATATCACTGACATGTGTAGCTGGGCACCATCCTGAGCTGGCACCTCTGTTCAGACCAGCCATTCAGTTTGCCCACCATCCTCATGAGCGCAGTGGCACAAGAGCTTTATTTAACCACATCTCCAGAGTTGGCAGTAGGGGATTCTGTTGGGGTTTTTACATTAAAAGAAGATAGTTCCACAGGCCTTTAAAGTCTTATCCATTTGGCAACCACACATAAAAATAACCCTGCTGGGTTTAGAGATCTCAAGGGAGCTGCCTGAGCTAAAACCCAACACAACAGAAGATAACACTGAAGGAATGCATGGAAGGTTTTCACAACATGAAGATGAAATGATTAACCACCACAACTGATAGCCACTGGAATCCAGCAGCCTGTGGCTACGTGCCGAGCTGTTGAGCTTGATATCTGAGGAGCCGCAGATTGTGTGTTGGCAGAATGATGGAGCTCTGCTGCAATGTCATCCCTTGGTGTGGTATGAAAACCTACTGCCCATTCCATTGCGGCGATAAGAAAAATGAATGCCCGACCATACCAGCTCAGTTAACATTCAGTTTTCTGTAAATTCATAGCAGTAAATTAACCAGAGATAAAACCCTGAACACGTTCATTTTTATATCAGGATCCTTCCACACAGCCAGCATGCTGCAGTTTCCCTTGACCTGGCAGTGTGTGCTTACAGCCCCAAAACCAGAGAAATCCATGCCTGGAGGGACGGCTGCCACTGGGGTGGATGGAACAGTGGTGGGATTCCACACACCCACGGTTTTATGGCTGAAGACAACGTGAAATGCCACATTCAGCTGCAGGGGCAGCTTTAGTGTTTCAGGTAGACTATAAATGATTACAGTTAACTGGCGCAGGGGTTGATCATGTGATTTATAGTCCCATTAATAATAACTGTTTATTTGTTATTGCAGTTTATCAACAGTGCTGCAATCCATCAGGTCTATACCAGATGTGAAATTATAGATTGTGGGTGTGGAGAAAATTGGAAAAGGAGTAAGGAATGATTTGTAACATCTCCTGATCTTACACGTATAACGCTTTTCCTGGGGGCAGTTTAGTATCTATTATTTGCTGTAGGAAAGCAGCAAAATACCCTTTGAGCTTATCTTTCGTGCTTGCCACTGAAAAGCTTCTTCCCTTGTTGCTCAGGTTCAACATACAAAGCCACACCATGCATTAACTACTCTAAACAGCAGGTGAGTTCATGTTTGCCTCTGGGTGGAGGCACGCGGAGGTGTGGCACTGACATGGGGCTCTGCAGGGTGAGCCCTGGTGAACGCAGGTGCAGTGATACCCTATGTGTCCTTGCCCGATTGGCAGGGAGTTCCAAACCCCAGGGGAGTTTCACTCTACCAGGTAGTTGCCAGGTGAAAGATGAGGTTAATGTCAAGATTTGCAGACTAATCCAGGGCAGTAAAAGATGGGGGCAACATATGAAGACAGAGTGTAGGGCTCCCAGGGAACCTGGGGGTTGCTGGTGCTGTCTGCCAGCAATGCTGCCACTCAAGAGAGCATCCCTGATGGACATGCCCGTCTTCCCTGGGCACAGCCTGCAGGTTTGACATGCTTTTTGCTAACACGAGTGTACAACACACAGCGCAGGCCCTTTGTGTCTTGGGGCTTCTTTGGTGCACAGTGGCTGTAAGTTGGGTTGCAGGCACAAGCAGAACTGCAAAGCCCTCAGACACAGTATTGCCTGTAACTGCAGAGCTTGCTGCCTGCCTGGGTTAGGGACATGACAGAGCATGGCCCAACCCCTGATTTTCCACTTCTTATTATGGCAGCTTGGACACCCACGTGCAAGGGCCCTGTCAGCAGCATGGAGCAGTTAAGATCAATGCTACTAAAAATTACCTTTTAAAGAACTACCTCTGAGGCTTCCCAAAATGATTTAGAGAACGTTCACAGCTGCCTTTCATGTTAAACCAATAGCTGAGATACAAAGGCATCCTGGTCTAGTGGAAGGTGTCCCTGACCGTGGCAGGGGATTGGAACTGAATGAGGTTAAGGTCTTTTCCAATCCAAACCATTCTGTGAGTCTGTGATTTCCAGTATACCCTAAATAACCCCGTAAACCTGAACACTCCATGAGAGTCATGTCACTGAAACCCACAGCAGGCAAAGACAGAAAAAAAGCAAAATACGAATGAGAACCCACAAAGTTCTGTTCTCACAACTAGTTTAACTGGTGTGACCTCTGCCATTGACTCCTGTAAGACAACCAGCATGCTGCAGATTAAGAGCTGGCACAGATGTTGTTTTTGAAGATGTCTGTTTGTGGAACAAATTGTTTATAATAGGGTATGGCATCTGTGTTAATTTAAGAAAAGCTATATATGCACCAAGCGAGGACAATGGGTGCTGCGTGGTCTGAACAAGAGTGGGACTCAAGGTGAGCTCGTTGTGTGCAGAGCGGTGGCTCTGCAGCCCCAGAGAGGCACGGATGAGTTATGGCCTTCCTACTTCTTCCTTGAGGATGCTCAGTCTGTCAACCTATTGCCAAGGCTATCACTCTTGTAATTTTAGTGAGAGGGGTTTTTGCATCATCAAACCCCCAGCTTGCCTTTTGCAGTTTACAGGAATGTTGTAAACATAAAAGTAGAAATCCTATGTGATAAGCCTAAAATTCTTTTGGGAATTAATAGTGCCCAATGTAGCCTTGTAAGACTGTGGAACAGCAAAGAGTAACGAGTAAAACTCTGGCAGTATAAAGAAAGAAGTTTCATAGTTTAAATTCTAAACATAGTTAAGGTCCTTGAATACAATGGGTTTAGTTGGAGCCCTCTGCACACCCTCCTAACCTCAGCTGAGGATTGTGTGGACTCCTGAAGATGCAGAGGTCCATGAGCCTTAACATTAAATTGCAACACTTCTGACTGCAGACTACTGAGAGCTGTTGTGCAGCTTGTGAGCCAAAGCTTTTGCCATAGCCATAGATCATTATTTTTCCCTCCCTCACAGAAAACGTGACCATAAATGCAATGTTTGTCGGGGCTGTACCTAAGTGTCCACTTTGTTTGGCAGGGTGTGATCCTGGTCCACCATATATGGACATAAATGCCCTCTGTAACCCTTCGAACAGAACAAGGGCTGTGAGATCTAACCCTTTGGGTATGATTCTTTCCTGTTGTGCTGTTGAATACTAAGATTTAATAGCTTACCAAAAGAGAAAGCTTTCAGAGAAGTATGATTTCTAGTTTGAAAAGTCACGGTTGTGAACACATTGTTTGAATCAATAGCTTCTTTTTATTAATAGAAGCACAATGAAGTAAGTGGAAAACCCAGTATTGTGATGAATTGATATTTTTCATATCAAAACAAGTGGAAATCACAGAGGATGATTGGATTAAACTGAAGAACCCAGTATTATAGCATTTTATTTGCTTTTATGTGTGAAAATTCAGTATACCTGCTTTTTGCCACTTTTTGTGCAATTTCATGTTTGTTGCAACTAACACTTTCCAATCTTCTTCTCCTTCCCCTGGGATAGTCCAGTGTTAAAACCCTAAACCACACAATTTTTCAGTGAAAGTAGTAACTGGTTTTGCTTTGTTTATGGTCCAGACCAGCAGTACTTGATAACCTACCTAAATTATCACAGATTCAATTTTTATGTAGTGTGACATTATCAGTGAATCAAACCCCCCACCATGACAAATTACCCAAAATTGCAATAAATACTCTGAATGGAGAATTCTACTGTGTGTCCTTCATCCCTTCCTTTCATCTGCCAAACTCTGGGCACACTCTGGGGTCTAATGGGTCCCTGGTGGCAGTTTTGGAGTGGTGAAAAGCAGGTTTGTGTTGGAATGAGACCTTTGAAGAGAGATGGTGTTCACTCTTATTTGTGCAATAAATACACCAATGGTTTTTATGTTCAGTGACGTGGTTACTTAAAGACTACTGAATTGCCCAAGAAAACGAATTTAATTGAAGTCAAACATGAAAAAACAGTGCAGAACCAGATACTACTTTAGAAAGCAATTCAATATATTCAGCTGATCTTATTCTAGCAGGGGTTTTATTTTTAGCTTTATGATTATGGATTTTTGTAGTGGACATAAAGGGCTTTTCTTCACAGTGAGGGCTGAACAGAGGAAGTCGAAGTAAGTGAGGTCCAATGTCCTTCAAAGAGGCATTGGTAAACACGTTCTCAAAGATGGAAAAGTTCAAATATAAGCTAACTATGCTTGCTGTGGGGAGAGAATACATTGATTACATTTGAAAAGGCAGCTGGTTGAAGACTAGAATCAGTATTGTCATCCCAAAGTCTGCCACAGTGATATTTCAGAAACTCATTCAAGCCTCATGTGTCACAGAGAGATTAAAGTATATCTGGTAGTGATAATTCGGTGTCGTTTTCTGTGGTATCTGTTAAATTCCAGACAGCAGAAGCTCTTCAGATTCATTCAGAGCCACAACAGGAAAAAAGGTGATGGAAAAAGAAAGGAGAACTTGCCTGGGCTTGGGCTCTGTGCAGAATTCTCCCTGCTTGGCTGCCACAGGGAGCCATGGGAGCCTCTCTCCCTCCTCCTTTAGCACTGGCTGGGGCTTGGTATCCTGAAGAGATTCAGATAAAGTTAATACAGAGGCATGAGTCCTGTGATTCAAGCTACACTTGTTTTTCAGCTAATTGTCATCCTGCTAATGAGCACCAAACAACTTTGTTCCTAATAACAGTTCTTTAGCATCATGCTCCAAGTGTCAGCCTGAGTAAAGCTTTAAAACAGCCTATTTTAAGAGGATTAGGAAAAGGAGTGCTACTGGGTCAAACCACGTGATAGAAATGCCACAGGCTAAAAACATTAATTAGACTTACTTAAAGCTTTCAGTAACACAACTAAAGTTAGTTACAAAGTGCACACTCTGTTTTTGATAGCGGGTGTATTCTCCAAGTGGTCTCATTGTCTGTTGTGCAGCCCGTGTGTCTGGAAGCAGAGGAGCAGGGAGAAAGGGCATGGCTTTCTCTGGTTAAAACTGAACCCACATTTTGCTTTGAAGCACAGACTGTTGCTGTGGCTGAACCAAGTTGAAAATCCAGTACATATTCCTTCCCTTTGCATGGTCAGCAGGGAAGTCTAACATTAGTTATGCTTGTACTTTGGCAGAGAAGTGTTCAGACTTGGATTTGTGCTGTTGGTGTCATTGGTCATGGACCCATCAGAAGCCAGCTGCTCCATACTCCGGTGCAGAGCAGCTTCACTCCACACCTCTCCCGTTGTATTTCCAGGCAAATGCAGGTGATTTGTTCCCAGGCACTTGCTTTCCATACACTTTGCTGAATTAGATGTACGTCAGTAAGGGTGTGACAGGTCCAACCTGTTACTACTGAATTTAAAAATAATACCAATCACAAATAATGGTCTGCTTTAGTATTGCTATAGATTATTTCGTTCGAAGGCAGTTCTTTAAGGAAACAACTTTTGCTTTCTCATTCATTCTGGATTAATTGGTACAGTAGTTTCCAGGGCCATTTATTCAATAGATCTCTAATAAGTAAGTTGCAGCTATTTGGCTTTTCTTTCTTCTTCTGACTCGTTGTAGCTTCTGGACATGCAGCTTCTTTCTGCCAATGTTTTATGACCAGTTTTGCTATTATTATTTTTTACATATTGTGCACATGGTTCCATGAGCACTAGAACTAAGAAGTCTGTTTTTCTGGGGCTTTGTATTTCGTGCACAATTGACTTTCATGTCAAAGAAGGTGTAAGATCCCGCTGCAGGTTCTCCTGAGCTCGGTATGTTTATGTCGGCTGTCTCCTGCATGCATTCTCTTGGAGTCAGTAAGCTGAAGGCTCATTAAGCCTTTCCAATACAGACAGCATGCTGAGGGTCCCCCTCCTCTTCCTCATTTTGATTGACTGGTAGGAGCTGTCTCTCCTACCATCCTAGAGGATGGACCAGAAGAGATAGGAAGCCCTGCTTCCTCCCTTGCTTCTTTTTCACTTTTCCAGTCCACTTGCACTGATTTCTATGTACAAATACTGGCTCCTGTGACACTTTCCCTCATTTGAGAGACACTGCAGACACATTGCATGCTGTCAGCTATGTGAGACTGCACACAAAAAGAACTTACTAAGGAGCATCAAAGCCTGTATCACAAATTGAACAGCTGCAAAGACCTTTAATGACTTTTTGCCTGTTGTCAGCACCACAAAGCAGCAGTGGTTTGTATCACTGCAGGACACTGATTAAAGAAATTTAAGCAGAGGCAAGCTTGCAGGTGCTAGGGCTTTCCTTCCTCAAGCCTTCATAATGAAGGACAGGGAGGTGGTCCTGGGAGCATAGCATGTTAATTTAATTAATTGAATGGGAGACTAAAGACTGGAGGTTATTTTCATCCCACCTAAGCTGGGGCCTCCAGGTGTCTAATCTAAGCAATTGCCTTTGAACCAGTGAAAAGAGATATCTCTGTGTTACTGGTAGAATTGCCATTAGGTGCTGAAGGAGAAGTGGAGCATACGGAGACCATGCAGAGCAGTTCCTCCATCAGTCAGATGAGAAAATGACATCAAAAGATCAAGACAGCAATGTCAAATATGGTGAAAGGTGAAGGTTTGGGTCTCCGTCATATGAAATGGGGGAGGGTCTTGTGTCTTTGGTAGTGGCACACAGTTGCCACCCCTTATTAATTGTCCTTATTAATTGTCCTTATTAATTTATGTGTGAAGAATCCAATGCTGTGAGCTCTGGAGTGTATTAAAGAGAAGGAAGCAGCATAAACAGAAAGTTGCCAAGCATGTAGTTGAAATGGGGAAGTAAAAGCGTAGGAGATAAGCTACATGGATTGTTGGTTATGCACAGCAGTTGTGTGTTGTAAATGGGAATTCAGATAAGGCATTGTGAGAGCGTGCCCAGTTGGAGTTTGTGCTTCTGCCAGCTGCTTCCACATCTGTGGAGTTTTAGGGCTGGGAGCAGCTCTTCAGTTCCCTCAGACACTGGGAATGGTCTTTTGGTTTGCTTTGTCCTATCTAAGCTACATGGAAAAGTACTTAACATCCTTTTGGACTCACCCAATGTAGCCCAAAATCAGTTCCTTCAGATACAAACTGGCTGACTCAGATAGAATTCTCTAGGAAATGGGCATCATCTGACCACCAGTATTTTTTCCTGAGCACACCAGGAATTTTAATGACTATGTGTTTTATAGTCAGCACATTAAAAGCAGCCTTCAGCTGAAACAGCTGTGTGGGCCATTAGTCTGAACCCTGATGGAGCATCCCAAGGGAATCAAAGGAGAATTGTCAGATTACTCCACAAGAGGCATGGAGAAGCTCTTCTTACTGGAGAGCCCTCACAGGGGTCCTGCTTAGGTTGTCTTGCTATTTATTGCCTCTGCCTGGGACTGACAGCTGCATTTATTATCATTGCACTGGCAGTACAAGACATTTCTGTAGATTTACTTGGATTCATTTACACACAGAGTTGATTTTCAGGTCTCACTCACCAGTGTGTTTGTAAAGAAAAAGCTGCATCTGCGTCACCTGGACAAGCTGTGTATTCATGAGTTGTTATAAAATGGTCTGCTTCACGCAGTTTGAGCTCATGTTCAGAAGCATGTCTGCACATCATCATCTAGTGGTGTATCGCACACCTTTTCATTAACAAGAGGTGCATGAGTTCTGTAAGTTGATCACTGACCTTCTTGGTGATGCATTTAGGCACAATAAGGTTACAGGAGGGGATATGCATCAAGAGGATGATTCTGGTTTAGGGGGACAGAGCCAGAAAGAAAAGTCTGTCCAAGGCCTGGGTGATGGCTGTAGCAGGCTGCAGGGTGAGCCCAACAGGACCCAGTGCTGGCTCTGGTCAGGACAATGTGTTTGGTGGGTCTGTCTTCCGACTCTAGCAACCAGTTTCTTAACTTTCTTTTCCCAGAGAATAAAATTTGCTTTAATTCTCACCTCAATCCTGACAACATCCCCAGACAATGCCAGTTAGTGAGGTGCACCCTTGCTTCCGGAGGAAGCACCAAAGTTACCCTGTGTGCCATCTGCCCCATGAATGTTTGCAGTTTCTTTGCTACCCTGGACTTGTTTATTTTGTTTCATGTCCACCAAATGGACTTTCATCTTTCTTACTTGATCTTCTTTTGAATCTATTTTTGTCTTCAGCATCCAGGGCATTTTGTAGCAGGGGTGGGGTTTTCCATAATTTCACTGGTTGAAATAGGTTTTCCCTTTTGTCTGTTCTAAATCTTCTGCCAGATCTGAGATTTCTCTGATTGTCCCCAAGTGTTGTGGTAAGAGAAAAAGGTGAATGCCACTGCTTGTCAACAGCTCTGCACATCCACATCCTCATAAATGCATTTTAAATGCATTAATTAGCTGTTTAGTGAGGATTTAAGTCTAAATCCATGGGAATACCTTTTAAAGAGGTCAGTATTACTCATGTCCAGTTCACTGGTACTATGTGCTTGGGATAAAATCTGACAGGAAAGAAAAAAGGAAGATTCTAAGTTGGGTAGAGTGGAACAAGCACATGCTTTTAGCAAGTATCCTTTTCTCACATCCTTCAAACCTGGGCCTGAGCCAGAAATGCTTCTAAAGCAGCAGAAACCCTAACTCAAGCAGGAGGAGAGTGCCAGAGTCTCAGGGTAACCCAAGCCTTTTTTTAGTCATTTGAAGTATATTTTTAAGTAAGGAGCACATCTAGTTTCCTGTCTTTTTTCCCCAAGCATTGCTGCAGTCAGAGTGTGGTTAGCATTCCAGTTCTCAGCTAATATTTTCTTTAACACGCTTTTTTGATCTCTGTTCTGTAAGCGTGATGACAGCCCGTGGCGGATGCAGATGTTTTCAGCCATTGATGTATCCAGCTGATGGTCCTGAGAGGCACAAGGCACCCAAGCAGGTTGTTGTTTAAGGGATTGTAACGCTTACAAGTTCTAAGATGATTTATGTTTAAGTGATATAGGTTATAAATACGTGTATTATGTGTACAGCTTGAAATGGAAATGGGGAGGATGGCAGACGAGACATTTCTCAACTTCTTGCACTCTTTCCCAAGCATTCAGAATTGGATTTCCTCCAGATGAGGTTTAAATGGCTACACGTAGTGTGGAGGTGACTGGTGGTCTGTAAGTCTGGCTGAGGGAAGTATGCTTGACTGGGAGGGGTGGGACATCCCAAGCAGAAATTGGTTCCTGCTTTGCTTTAGTTTGGCTGCTAAATAAGGACTGTATTGTGTTCATGGTGGTTCAGGTTTGCAGTGCATGCACAAAGTGAATATGCAGAAGTGACAGTGCAAATGTTGTCCTCTGTCTGTCCTGCTCATATAGAGTGAAAGCAGAGGGTACAGAAGTGACACTAGCCATGTATATATAGATTGCTGCTTCATTGCACACTGCTGTCTGGTATACCTGTGTGGCTATCCACAGGGATTTAGCCAAACTGTTGTTGGACTGGGAACATTCACTCAGTTGCTGTGTCCTATCTGAAAGCAGTGTCAGTGAACAGCTGAGGAACAGGGGTTTTCCAAGGCATAGTTAGGATGAAACAGCATCTTCTTCCATCACACAGTTTTCCAAAGCAAGTAGATTTTGTGGCATTTCTAGGCTGGTTACCGTTGTGATGCTATTTTTCTTTAAAAACATACACGAGTTATAAACCAGGAATATGTGACATGTATACACAACAAACAAAAATGTTTATCCCTCTTAAAAAGTATATTCCATTATAATTGAAAAAGGTTTAAATACTGGACAAGGTGTGTTGTGAATCTTAATGAAATGCAGTGAAATCAGACAGTAGTAATTCAGTAGCAGTACAGCTGTAACTTAGGTGTCCATAGATCATGGTGTCTCAGTATTTTGCCTCATTCTAGATTTAAACTGGTCTTCTTCATAACACTTTCAGTGCCAAATCAAGGCTTAGGACACCTGAGCTATTGCACCTCCTGGTCTGGTGCCATGTTGTCATCCATCCATTCAGAAGGGATGACAGAGCTGAATGAACTTAGATTGGATATAAGGAAGAAGTTTTTAGTGTAAGGGTGGTGAGGCACTGGAATGGGTTGCCCAGGGAGGTTGTGAATGCTCCATCCCTGGCGGTGTTCAAGGCCAGGCTGGACGCAGCCTTGGGTGATATGGTTTAGTGTGAGGTGTCCCTGCCCATGGTAGGGGATTGGAACTTGATGATCTTAAGGTCCTTTCCAACCCTAACTATTCTATGATTCTAAGTCTTTGTACTTGTTTGGTTTTCTGCGATCTAACATTCACCGAATGATCAACCACATCTTCTTGGGCTCTAGCCAAGTAAGGTTCTCAAGCTCAGGCAGGGAATCCAGTGTTTTTATCTGAGCATGGCTGTAGGTCAGTATATGCTTAGCAACCTTAAAAAGGAAAAAAGGGGGAGGTACGAATAGGTAAGCTAATTTTAAATCTCTCTTTAGGACTGATTTATAAGTGACTTTATGTTTTAAAATAAAGTAGTTGAATGATTCTCAGGATATTTGAAAATCAAGCTGTATCTAAGTTTCATCAGGGACTGTACTGATAGAACAAGGGTGAATGGGTTCAAACTTAAACAGGGGAGATCTAGGTTAGATATAAAGAAGAAATCCTTTACTGTGAGGGTGGTGAGGCACTGGCACAGGGTGCCCAGAGAAGCTGTGGCTGCCCCATCCCTGGCAGTGTTCAAGGCCAGGTTCGACGGGGCTTGGAGCAACCTGGTCTAGTGGAAGGTGTCCCTGCCTGTGGCAGGGGGTTGGAACAGGATGATCTTAAGGTCTTTTTCAACCCAAACCAGTCTATGATTCTGAAACAAGGTGAAAAGTTAGTGGTGTTTAAAAAAACAGGTGCCATGAGACTGGAGGAGAGCTAACATTTGCTACTGGATTTATTATTGTTATATCTGTCAGGGACTATTAATTCCTTTTCCTTAACAATTGAAAAAGTGCTTCTTTTGAAGCAGGCACCTAAAATTTGGGAAGAGGTCACACTTCTCTGTCCTCTGGGGAATCAAATAGGTAGTTATACCCATTATAATCCCCATGCAATGAAGGGCTGAGGGAGTGCTGTGTTACCCACCGTCCTTCTGACTTACTGTAATTTCTTTAAGTGTGTGGTAATGTCTTAATATTGGTTTAGGGTGGCTGTGTATAATATATCCATGTTTCAGCTATATTAAAATTGCAATAGACATTAATTTGCCTATTATTCAAGTGGCAGACATGCATAGTATTATATATGCGTACATTCTTTCTGCTTCCAGCTGTCAGATAGACACACATACTGCATACTTTGGGTTGTCTGTCAAGAGTATCTGTCTTCTCTCATCTTTACCTATTTCTCCTTTTCATACTGGTTTCATGGGTGGGAATATCATAGGCAAGTTATTTTTACAAAGAGACAAATTCTTTTATGATGCTACTGAAAGAAAGAAAACTAGAAATTAAAAGCTTTATACAGGCTTAGATAAACTCCTGCAATAATAACAAGGGAACTTTGCCTGTCTAGAATGTCATCCCCACAGCTGGTAATTTCTGTCCTCCTTGTTCCTTTGGGAAAGCCACATGTCAGATACTCAAGATATGTAGATATCCCAGGGCCATGTGTCTTGGATACTCTGTATTGCAAATATGCAGTGGCATGCATAGATTCAAATGGTCTAATTAACCCAACAATAAATAGTTTGTCTAGGGGCCATTTTGAGCAGAGGGCAACACTAATGAAGAAGATAAAAAGCCAATGTCAGTTCTGTGCCACTGCCACAACGTGAAACCCACAGCTTCTGAAAACTTACACAAGGAGGTTTGACCCTGAAAACTATGCAGTAAAGATGCTTGAGAGCTTAAGTCCCTCTTTGAACATGGAAAGTGTCAAAGATGGACACAAACCATGGGGTTTTTTCCTCCGCTTTTTTTGCGGAGACAATGACATGCACTTGATTCTAAAGAGAGAATGATTCACTGATGTTTTTCTCAATTAAAACACTACTGCATAGAACCTTAGCGACAAATTGGTAACAGTATGTTTTATAAGTAAGGAAGAAGCTAGGCAATGTGTATTGAAAGCTATAATAATTATCTTCAATCTTCAGCAGCATGTATTTGAGGTGAGGGAAGGAGGCTGAGGTGTTGTGCTCTCACAGTGGCAGCAGTCTGGCACGTGCTGAAAGGGGTGGAAAGTCAAACTCGGTCTGAGTGAGGCTCATCAGGAAGGTGTTGCTGGAAGCATGACAACTTGCATGGCCATCTCCTGAGCTTCTCTCATTCATGCCATGTCTCTGTAGCTTGTCACCAGCCTGGTACATGGGCATGCAGGTGAGGTGCCAGGAGGCTACCTTGGCCGTCTCCCTTTTATCTGCAGCTGGGAGACTTCGTTTCCATGTGTTTATTTCAGCTGGAGGAAAGGAATGCTTTTGTTTCTGGAGTGAAAAATTCCTCCTCTGTGTAGGTAAGTACTGTGCATTTATCCAGGGTGTTTATCACACCTCTTAAAACTGCCAGCAACCCTCAATATCGTAGAGATACTTCTGAGTTTATTTTCCTGTTAGAGTAATCGAGCCCTTCAGGTCTTGCTGAATAAACCTGAAAAGAAACAGGCATTATTAGCAGTTACTTTTACCACCTCCCGTGTTCCTGTTACTGCTAGCTATGATGCTTGTTGGCTTGCCTTTAAATGCAAGCTTTCTTAGAGGAAAAAAAGAGAGTGGAATTCATCTCACAAAATTTCATTTATCTAAAAGTTCAGCCGACTCTAGCTTAGTTATCCCAGCTCCTGCTACAGTCCATAGAGACTGATGAGTGGCTCTAAAATAGCTCCGCTCATACTGAAGAGGGAAGTGCCTTTTCTTCCTTAAGTGAGGACAGAATTGCCAGATCAGCCTTGACTCCCATTTGACATCCCGCCCACATGCCTCCTCAGTGCTCTCTCAGAGACGCTGTGGTGAAATCTGTCTGATAAGAGCCTGCTGGGCAATAGTTGCAGTTCAGCATTTGCTGCAAGTCCATAGCTGTAGCACAGATATATTTAGAAGGAGCCATGATTAAAATCCCTTGCCAGCTCAAATCCCAGGAGCGCACATGGGTAAAATAATCTCAAGATTCACATCTCTTGTATTTGCTTAACCCACCCTGGATGCAAACAGACTAAATCCCGTCTGCAAAAGGCTTTCAGCCTACAGCAGATTTTCTTGCAGCAGGATCTGGTAGCACAGCTCTTTGTTCTCCACCAGGCAGGCTGCATGCAAGTGTAGGATCTCAGGCCACAAGAGTCTTCTGAGCTTGATACACTGCCAAAAAGAGCCTGTGCCGATAAGGAAACAGGTAGTGGAAAGAAAAAGTAACTGTACTGTAGAGGTTTAAAACCAGGGGAGGGAAGTATTTTTCCCTAGAAAATATAACTAAACAAGAGGCTTACTGCAAGAGCCCAGTAGTGTACCTGTGTTCCAAAAGGCTCTGACAAGCCCACAGAAGCTGGTGACCAGCAGCAACTCTTGGGCATTGAGGCTTGGCCAAGAAACCTTTCAGTTGGATGGATTTTGAGGGATAGGGGCATCCCTTGTCCTGCTGTTAGTGCCTTTCCTAAGTACTCAGTATCGCCTTGCCTCTAGGGTTGCACACTTGCCTGAAACTCCAGACATCATTGCTTTGGTGTTGACCCAGTATAACCTCATATGTAAATATTCAGGGTAACCAGAAAAGACACGTGTTTTAGTGGCTTGTTGCACCAGGTTGGATAATAGAATCATAGAATCACGTCGATTAGAAAAGACCTTCAAGATCACCAAGTCCAACCATTCCCCAGCACTGCCAAGGCCGCCACTAATCCATGTCACTGAGGGCCTCCTCTGCACAGTTTGTGAACACTTCCAGGGACACCCTTTGGAACATGGCCACACACACAGGATGCATGTGCTTCCACATGTGCAGCCCAGAGTGAATGTCAGGTCACCCTCTCCAGAGCACCCCTCCTGCCTTGGGTGCAGCACGCAGCAAGCTTCCTAACATGGAAGTTTTAAGCCTAAACAATAGAGGAGCTAGCAGTCAAACGGCTTGGATGTCAGCTGCATTACATTTAATATTCCAGGGTCTGCGAGGGTGATGTGTGGCACCTGGAATCACTTTCCCAGCAGGTGCGTGCCACTTGCTCCTGTTCTCTCCTTGCTATTTTATCACCAGGCGGAAGGGAATACTGCAGCAGGCTCAAGTGCTCCAGCATGGAGATGCTGACTCCTGTTAATGCTGCAGCATACACACAGGCTTCACTTACATGTCCTGCCACTCATACAGACTATTTAGTCTTCTTTGCCCTTCAGCCCTAAGTGTCTCTTGCCTTTTGCAAAGTTGAACTTGAATTCAGGGGTGTCTTAAGGTTTGCACAGATCTGTTCTTCCTGGGATTTCTCACTAGCAGAGCCATGTTCCAAAACTTTCTTTTACAGGAGAAGGATTTTTGTTCTCTCAAAAAGCTGTTTCTTTTCCCTGAGAGAAGAAATGAGCTGTCTGCTCTATATCCCAGTCTAAAACCAGTCTAAGGAAGGCCATTTTTTACTCTCACCCAAAGCCAGCTATTTTAAGGATTGGGTCAAATCCTATATAGCTACCTGCTTTCACAGTTGTGATGGTGTGTCTGTTCTATCAACTAATCCCATCTCGGGAGACTTCAAAGACATTTGCATCTGTGCCTTGAGTAGTTAATTAAGCTGAAGAAGATGGAAATTAGTAAAGGAATTATCAGCTAACAGGGAGGTAGCAATACATTGTTTTGAAGGATACACTTCTGGGCAGCAGGGAGGTCCCAGTTGTGGTTCTCAAAGGCGGGCCTAGACCGCAGCCTGGTTAACAGCTCCATTAAATACCAGCACGTATGATAAGAAGTGTTTTCATGAGATTAACTGATGACACAGTGCTGGAAAAGTTGTCATTGTTGAAGAGGATAGTGGATAACCGCAATGACCAAAGCAACAGAAATAGGGTGACATTCAGTATTCCAGTGAGACATACAGCTGGGGACTAATTGGTTAGAAATAGCAAAGGGGAGAATTGAGGATGTACCAGTTGGTGGCATAAAGTCTGAAATGCTGATGTGATGCACTCCTAGAAAAGGTAAGCACAGTCCTTGCAGTATTCACAGTGTTATTTCCAGTGAAGAAAAGGAGATGTTCTTTGTAGTTCTGACAACCCAAGGTAGTTAATCCCACCAGAAAAGGTGACGATACGAGTTAGTGGAAGGATCAAGAGGACTGGAAAGTCTGTCTGGTGTGAAGGGGGAAAAGAACCTTTACATGTGTAGGGAGGCTGAGAAAATATGGAATATTGTGTATAAATGCCTTGGAGAGTGAACACCACAAAAGAAAATCAACTATTGAAACTATAGGACCACATTGGCAAAGACCAAGTGGATAAAGAAATGAACTTAAACCAGAAATTAGGGAAAGGAGTCTACCCATCCAGTAGGAGTGAGGGCAGAAATATCTAATTTCTCTTGTGCTGGGCACTGAGCATGTTTAGGAGTACAAAATTGATGATTGCTTGGCAGAGCTGGCATTTGTCTCATTGACCCAAAGCATCTCTTCAGTCCTGTGTTCTCACACCCAGGACACTGTGCAGAAGAGAAATCAATGAAGTGGTTCTTTGGAGAGACTCCTAAAAGCTTTGAAGTTGTATCACTTATAAGCATCCTAATTCTTGCATCCTGGCACATTCATTCATATTGTTCATTCTTTGGCTTCTAGGTAGAAGCTAATTTTACATCTCTTTGTTTGGGCTTTTTTTACAGTCTTAAGTTTGTCATGATGCCTCTTAGGTTGCAGCCACCAAAGAGGAGAAATGGGAGGGATGTTGCAGATGAAAGTAAATCAAAATGCAGTGGGTAGGGACTGCATTCTCCGGGGTGGATTGGGACTGAAGAAGCAGCTACACAACAGCAGCTGTTTCACAGGTGTGTGAAACTGAGGAGAAAGGTAACCCCTAGGAAAATGGGGGGCTATTTTCATGTGGAACCTGTCATTTGGTCTCACCCTAGTTATTTCCTTTGGCAGCACCCAGCTAAGGTACAACAAGAGCATATCACTGCTCTTGTATTGATACCAGCTCTTCAGCACAGCCATGGGTAGTACTTGAATTAATAATGAGTAATAACAATTTTATAAATAAAATATCACTGTACTTACCGAAGTGAATAAAATAGGCATGAATGCATTAGATTTGGATTTTAATGGCTTAAATCTGCTGCTGAATTATTCTCTTCTAATAGTAGCTTGACTGCAAAGACAGCATTAAAACCAACTGGAGAAGCAGATTTGTATTGGGATGTGCAGCAGTGTGTTCTGTGGGAATTCAGCCCAGGAAAATACTGTGCCTCAGACCAACAGGGCTAAGAGGGAGCTCTGCTGCAGTAGACGTCACAATCCAATTTCTTTCCCTGCTTTTACTGGTGTTCAGGACAACACAGAGCCAGCTTTTTTTTCTCTTCTGTTCTTAGTCCAGTCTTCTTGAAACACGATAGCAGTGTTAGTAGCGAACGAACATGCTTCACTCGGCCTCCCTCTAGAGCTGCAGAGACTGGCACATGGCTCTGGCCCTGCGTGAATTCCACCGCAGGCTCATGTGCTTGCTCAAAAGTGAGAAATTACACATGGAATTTGATTCTTCTTCCTCCTCAGATTTTTGCCCCCACCTCCAGCTGTCCTTGCAGTTTATGGCTACACTGCAGAGGCCTTGGACCACAGACCTAGCTCACGGTGCAAAGCAGGAGAGTCTTCGTTTTGCCCCTTTGCTGAAAAACTTAGGTAGCTTTTGCTTGAGAGCAGTGTTTCTGTAGCTGCACAGTGCTGCCGCACTGCATGGTTGCAGCATAAGTTATTAGCAGTTCCTTCAGGGACTACTCTAGGCTTCCCAGAAGCATAAGCAAAATTGAACCGTGCTGTCTTGGGGTGGAGCAATCTGCTCTTGTATTAAGAAAGGAAGAAGCAGGAGAGAGCTTGGAGCTGGAATGTGGAGGTAGGGCAGAGCCCCCGGAGTTGCTTCTGTGCTCAAAGGGAAAGCAAAGCATTTGAAATATCATCTGCCATGGGCTTCCTTCCTCCTGGAGCCCTGCACACTGATGCCTTTCCCCTCCTCCAAGGACTGACTTCCAGATGTAGGTAGAGGTGGTTGCCCAGGGTATTCACCAAATCAAATCATCCAATGTTAAACCTGCCTTTAGGAACAGATTTCTTCTTAAAATCTGAGTTTGGAATTAATGGCATCATCTGATGTATTTTCCTTCCTCATTTCCACTGAAATGGTACTACTCTTGCCAGTTGTGCTTTTTGTGACTTTTTGTACTGCAGATTTCTGCTTAAGGCTTTAATAATAGACTGAAAGTAATTCAGTCACCTTTTTCCAGTTCTCACATTCTTTTCTAGTATGCCTCTAAAATTTAATGGGTTTCGAAGAAAGGCTTATCAGTTGCATGCCCAAAGAGCATTTGGATGTTCTTCCTTCTGTGACCTCTTCATTCCCTCCTGCATCCATTCTTATTCCATCATTGTATTAGTTGAAGAAACCCTGGTGTGTTCCAGATGTTGAGTGATCAAATGGTATCAAAGAGCTTGGGTAAAGGACTTGGTGCTGGGGGGCAGCAAGGAAGTGGGAACCCAGAACTTTCCATCTTCAGAGAGAAACTGCCAGTGCCTACCTTGCTATTCACAGCTTCCCAGTTTGAATCCAGAGCTGTGAAAATGTAGAAACTGTGAAAATATGAGCTGTGAACACTGGGAAACTGTGAAGTGGGGAAATGGGTGGGGATTTACAATCTCTCTTGAGTTCAAAGGTTATAGATTTTGGTTGCAAACTTTCTCTGAGAAGAAAGCTTTTGTCACTGCAGCAGCAAAAGAAACAGCGGCCAAGGTTAGAAAATTATCTTGGCTGTAAAAACATTTCATTTCTTTGCTCATAACTTTCAGGCATTTTTCTATTTGAGGCAGAAGTTTTTCAGGCCTGGCCTCTGCCAAAAGCCAAATTTTGTTTGGGCAAAGCTGGGTGTCTTGTTTCAGAGCCTGGAAATGAAAGGCAATAATAATGATAAAACCCCAAAAAAGACTCTCATTTATTTTCTTTATTCTTTCAAATACAGCAGGGTGAAAGGTGATGTTTCATATAGGAATAGCCTTGATTTGAGAAGCTTTGCCTTTCATTGGCCCAGGGAAAATGGAGCTTGGTTCATCTGAATTACTGGCGCTGGGAGCTCCTATGCTGAGCTCTGGAGTGTTGGGAGCCTTTTGGCAGCCACAGTGAGGAAGGAGTCGCCTGTTCAATGGCTCTCTGAGAAACCCTTTTGACAGAGGGGAAGCCCACCATGGATTTAGCAGGTGACTTGCAGGAAGGTATCTCTGGCTAGTGTGCCTCCATTGCACAGTTTCTGAGGCTGGCAGAAACTCAAAACATTTGTGCGTTTTCAGCATGACTCCAGAAAATACATAACCATTTCTTGTGACTCGAGGTGGAAACCAATGCACCATTCCAGAGGGAAGCTGGCCCTCTGCAGAGTCACCTCAGCTGTTTGTGTACCTGGTCCCAGGGACAGGAGTGCAGCAGCTCTCCTGGACCAAGAAGAGCTTTATAGCTCCAGCGCTGGCTCCTCATAAGCCCTTTCCCGCCATTCCTACCATTCCCAAATCTAATGAAGCTACCTGATATGGTGCATGAACTCAGACATAAGTTAAACCTGTTGCTGCTGGAGAACTTGGTGTCAGCATTGCTTGGGGGCCTTGGGGATGTGTCCAGGATGCAACCTGGATGAATCTGTCTCCATCTGCTCATGCCCTGCTGGAGCTAATCTCTCTAATCATCCTTTGGG
The DNA here is from genome assembly GCF_028554395.1 of Pezoporus wallicus. Classification (NCBI taxonomy): domain Eukaryota; kingdom Metazoa; phylum Chordata; class Aves; order Psittaciformes; family Psittacidae; genus Pezoporus; species Pezoporus wallicus. Next base: position 794,415 of record NW_026642051.1, read on the forward strand.
AGTCAGGGCAGACCCAGCAGTGGTAGATCAAGTCAGAGTTAATGAATCCAGATGGACCCACTTCTCACAGAAATACTGGGACAGCTTTATTATTAAAGGTTTCCAACCACTCACGTTACCCATGGGTCCCCTATCCACCATGGCTACAGATAATGGGATGTTTCCCCTAGAATAAATAATTGCTAATACTTAAAATCAAGAAGGAGAGATGCCTGAACTGTGCTTCAGCAAGTTGTTTTAACCCAAGGCCCTGCATATCCTTAATGTGTGTCAATGTCTAAAATCATAATCTATGTCTAAATACATTAAAAGGTTGGATATTAGTAGGCAGGGAGTGTTGAAAAGAAGATGTGGGTTTAACTGCAGAAATCTGTGCCAACTGTACAAGCAGCGCTGGGTAGAACCAGTGCAGTTAGCACAAGCTTCTGTGCATTCCACTTGACAAACCCCACTTCTTGGTGCTTTCTGATGCTGCAAAATGGGCATTTAAACTCCCTGCCAGGTCAGCCATTCCTCTCAAACACATTTACTTAACTGCTAATTAATTTTCCCTAGATAATGTGGATTATCTTTTTTTCCCCCTCAGTGTGTGAAATCTAGAAGAGTTTTCTTATAACCAGCCGCAGACAGGTTGACTGTAATTGGTGTTCTCTCATTTAGGTGAGAAGTAACAGTTCGTCAGCTCTTAATTAGCCTGGACTTTTTCGAGAGCAGTTTCCAATTTTTCTGACAGGGAGATATACATCTTGTTTCTCCTGTAGCAGTACAAAGAAAGTCATTTTACCTTGAATTGATAAACAGGGCTGTGTTTGTTGGTGTTTCCTTCTTCATGCTGGTGAATTCCAAGTTGCGTGTTGTACCTGAATCGTTGAGCAATTTTTCACTTAGCATCACTTGTCGCAGAGAAAAGAACACTGATTATACAAGAGAGGGAGTTTGAGCTCAGTTTAATTAAGTTGTGAATGGGTAACCAGCAGCACTTGAAGTGATGCATTAAGATGCACAGCAGCTTTTAGGTATCTCAGCAGCAGTGGAGAAACTTTGTATGTTGTGTCTGTTGTAGGTGAATGCTATTTCTGATCATTGTGCAGGTAGGAAGGCTGAGGCAACAGAGCAATGAGACCACCTCAAATTAGTCAGACTGGAAAAAGTGTCCTGCCAGGACAAACCATCTGCCTGTTTTGTGAACCTCTTCCGGAGATGCCGCAGGGGAAGGTGACCATGCAACAAGAAGTGGTGAGGAGCTGGGGGCTGCTCAGCCCTGACACGGGTTTGCCCCACTGCGATCTCCTTAGCCGAGGCTCACTTGTGATGCTAGGGCAGGAGAGAAATGCAGGATGAGAAGTTCCCAAATAGTAGGTTGTCCTCTGGCAGTGTCTTACCTGTTGGTGGAGCACTCAGGAGATGTTTGGACAGAAATATTTGGAGATCCAAACTGCCAACCAGGTCAGGTTGAATAAGAATAACTTTCTTCCAGAAGTACTCTTTGAAATCACAGTTTTTATTCAAGCATTTTGGATAACCTGTTTTTATTTTCTGCGAAGACCTGGTTTGCTCACAATCTTTTAAAAGAACTTAAATTTTATACTACTAAGCAATACATGATTGTGGCTGGAGGAGGCCAGGTTATTCATGTTCAGCATCGGTTTGTTAAAATACTACAAGAAGTTTCAGTACTAGCAGCCTGTGGTGCAGATGCAGAGCATGGTTTCAGTTGCTCAGTCTGATTCTGGGTTTAAGCTTCATTTGAATCTGAGAAGCCAACAAGAGATAACTAATGCAAGAAAGCTTTTATGGCCCTTGCAGTCTGTGAATATAAACATGACCCATGGAAATAAGCTTTACTAGTTCTAGTGTTTTAGACTACAATTAAAGAAGTTGTAGTCAGTGCTGTTCCCTGGAAAAATACTTTGTTTCATAAAGCTTTGTACATGCAATATGCATATTTCAGAAGCTTTCTTTTTTAGCATAGTGAAGTTAATTTATATACTCAAATACATGCTGTTTTGTTTTAATTGAATAACGGTTTCCCTCCAACTAGAGCTTATCATACATCACCAGAGAAAAGTAATAGTAGTGTAGATTTAAAGAACAGTATAATCAGGTTTGCTGCAAAAAGGCCCTAAAAAGTACAAATGTAATTGAAATGAAAATGATTATTTAAGTCATTTTTCCTCTCACTGACTCAAATGATGATTCAAGTTGCTTATGTAAATCAATAAATTGAATCAGGCTGGTCCTGCTATGAGTTCCCCACTGTGCAGTCTCAGAGAGCCTGAAAGTAGCTGGCAGTCAAGAGGAAGGAAATACCCAAAGATGCTGGTAAGGGAGGAGATGAATCCACCGTCCTTATCCTGTTGTATGTAGCAAGAGAGTTGCATTTCTGTCACATCTGCGACCACTGAAGCTAAGGTGAAAACCATCTAGTTGTTCATACCTAAACAAAAGCAGGATGCAAACCTAAATAGGGAAGTGGGATGAGAACCTTTAGCATGGCAATGTCAGCCTCAGTTCAAAAACACTTCAGTTGCAACACTGTCTTTAAATACACAATAAGACGTGCCTGCTCCCATCTGGCACAGGCTTTATGGGCTGTGCCCTCCAAGCTAGGCTGTCTGTGATGACTAGGGTTGACAGAGGCATCTCTGTGAAGGGCTGGCACCATTACTGATGGCAGCCATGCTCCATCCATCTCACCAGGGCTTTGGAAATAACACCTTGGAAAATAAGCAGTGAGGCAGGAAAGAAAGGCAGCTCATACAAGGTGCAGTGATGTCTCTAAAGGCAGCTTCAAGTTGTGTGGTGGGTCACGGTGGGTTTGGGTCAGAGGGGACAACAGCTGGTCAAAGTAAGACCATGTCTTCTGGAACTAAATGTGCTGCATGGACTCTGCCTGCAGGGACATTGTCTTACAACACTGTGCTTTGTGCTTCATATATGTGTGTTGTATTGGAGGCCTGCTGGCTTCCCAAATTATCAGTGCCTCAGCCAGTAATAGCAAAGGAAATTTGGGGCAGGGCAGAGGGGAAAGTTCCGTTTAAAAATTTAACAAGTTGCAGTCTTCTCCAGAAGAGCCCCCACTTTTGAGTGATGGCAAGAGCAGGAGACGCTGGAGGAATTCCAACCTTTCACACATGAATGGAAGACTTCAGGTTATCTTCTAGATGAAATCTTTATCTTACTTCATTCTGGTGTGGGTGGTCATATTGATACACTAGCCTGACTCTAGCAGATGGACAGATGTCCATTGCCTGAGCGGCATCCAGGCATCTTTGTGGGTTTACAGAATTTTTAATGATGTTTAACAAGTGTGAACTTCTGTGATAGAAGTAGCTGGTTCTTGATTTGGGGTTGAGTGTCTCATAAAGTGCTGGCTGACAACTGTAGCAAGTTATGGTGCAAATAAGCTATGCCAGTTGATGCATTCTGTGAAGAAAACCTATGAGTAATGCTATAGCACCTTATGCATTCAGAGAAGAGCCTCAATTTTAGTTCTAGGTGAGGCCACAAAAAGAGGAAAGGGGCTCAGACCATGGCTCTCTGACAATGGCACTGTGGGGTTCTTCCTTCAATGTCCTTAGCTAAGGCTCAAGACTAAGAGTGTGGGTAAGGTTGGTTGGAGGAAAAGCTCTGTTAGGGCCCTTCTCTTTTCTCAGGGCACTCAGTTGTGCTGCCAAACAGCACAGCCTGTTGAATTCCTGCTCGTCCAATTGACACATCACCATCTCCTTTTTCTTCTCTGCTCAGGTTATTTCCAGGATTTGCTGAACAAGTCTGAAAAGGCCCTTTATGATGCTTTTCCAAGCCTGCATGGAGAATTGTACACTCAAAATGTGAAGGTCTTCAAGGACTTGTACAGCGAGCTACGCCGCTATTACCGGGGCTCCAACATCAACTTGGAAGAGGCCCTCAATGAGTTCTGGACACGCTTGCTGGAGAGACTCTTCAAGCTGATGAATCCCCAGTACCATATCACAGATGAATACCTGGACTGCATGGTGAAACACGCGGAGCAGCACAAACCCTTTGGGGAAGTTCCCAGGGACCTGAAGGTGAAGGCAACCCGAGCTTTCATTGCAGCACGCTCCTACGCACAGGGCTTTCTTGTGGGCAGTGACGTGGTCAAAAAGGTGTCTCAGGTATGTTGGGTTTCTTCCTTTTCCTTCATCCTCAGATTGGCAGGAGTCAGTCAACTACTGCTGTTGGGGAGATGGGGGGTTTATTTCCCCTGATGTTTTCATTACAAAGCAAGCAGGTATTTTTTGGTTTTATAAAACAAACTCCTTGAAGGTCACCCATCGGTGGAAGGGAGCAGCAGGCTTGGACTTCTGCAGGCACTGATAGTGTGAAAGAAGTAAGGTATAACTTGCCACAAATCAGTCTTTACCTCATTTTAACCTATGCAGCAAAGTGCCAAGGAGATGTCAGTCACCCAGGTTGTAAAGCTGTTCCATTGCCTGACTAGATTCCTCACCCTTCGCTGACAGGGAGGTGGCATGGCTTTAAATCACACTGCCTAATTTTCCTCCTTGATGGTGATATGATGTAGGGTGTGCAGAGCTGACTTGCCATGAGCATGCTGGGAATACATGCAGAGAGATGCCTTTTAGCAGTCAGTGGTGGGATTGCTGTGTCTGTTTGTGTAGCCATGTATATTTGTACAGCTTCTGTGTACAGAGAGGCTGAGTTTGTAGAGTGCATTGGGGTCTTCAGGGATGAAAGGTGCTATCTAAATGTAAATTAACATGACTGAATCCAGAATTCCAGGAGGAAGGAAGTTGTCTGTATTCTTTACTGCAGCCTTTCAAAGCTAGAAGGTGGTGATTGTCCTCAAACAAAATATTGAGGCTTTTCACATAGGTAGAGAGGAGAAAATCCATACTAACAAAAAACTACTTGCATACTGCATGTGGATATGGCAATCAGTAGGTGTGAGAATCAGTGTGATTAAACTGTGAAAGTAAAAATATGGAATCACGATTCATTTCCTTGGAAGGAAATGCATGGTAATGCATGGCACAGGAAAGCACTATTTGATGCAGCAAATGCAGATTTTGATCACAGGAATAAATGTGGTAAGAGTGACAAATGCTTTACTTTATCAATGTGGGACTGTAAAACTCTTCAGCTACTCAGAAGCCTTTGTACATCTCATTAACATCATGCTCCCCTGACATGACAGATAAAAGAGGATAATGATGTCATTTCAGGGGGACCAAAGTAAAATATTTTCTCTGAATGGCAGAGAGTTCCAGCTCCATGTGTGTGACTCTGCCTGTAGTAGAGTTTGGAGGGTAAAGCAGACTCTCAGGGCAACTGCAGTCATGTTTTCAGTGGAAGGAAGGACCTGAGATACCGGCATGCAGCATATTTTTCCCTCATCTTCATGTAGACTTCTGACCCAATGGATTTTGATTCCAGGCCCCCCTTTCTGAATTCTCTTCCTTCTGGCATTGCTTATCAAACGGGATGTGGGGTATATGACCAGTCATGGATCCTCCTGTTCCCTCTGCCTCCCCACAACCCATTCCTCCAGCATGGACAGTTTTCCAGGAGGGTCCCAGCCTCTCCTCTCTCCCACAAGAGCCCTCCCTGGGGTTGCAGTTAGGCCCATGTGTTGCTCTTGTAGCACAATGTGCATGAACTGAGTTGGGAAACTTTAGCAAAGCCTCCCTGAGAGGTGATTTTGTAACAAAGGCTGAAACTGGCCCATTTCCCCTCCTTGAGGAATGGGTTGGTACTTTGGGCAAGAGGGGTTGAGAATGCTGAGGTGGGAAATCCGTTTTATAGATGCCCTGGTAACCCTCAGTTGTGTCTACAATAAAAGCCCTGGTTTACCCACTCTCCTTTACCAGATGTGGATTTACACTAGTGCCAAATGGATGTGAAGTGCTAAACTCAGTCCACAACTGGTGCTTTGGTTTTAGTCATTTTTCCTGTTGCTTTATACTTACAACATTAGGAGAAGGCATATAAGACTTTTATTAAGATCAGACTGAGGTTCAACTTTTCTGTCTGCTGTTAGTCTTTTGAGGCGAAATTTCATACAAAGCAGAAGTGAGTGTTTTGGTCAGGAAGTGTGAGAAAGCCTATTTAAATGGGCACTTAGAATCATAGAATCATAGAATAGTTAGGGTTGGAAAGGAGCTTAAGATCATCGAGTTCCAACCCCCCTGCCATAGGCAGGGGCTTAGAAATAAATTACCTAGTTTGGGGCTCCTGAAAAATTCTATTACTTAGGATTCTTTTAATTTGCAAATCCCAGAAAAGCTGCTCATCTCTGTTACAGCCCTCCTGGTTCTGGCTTTTTGGACACTTCCAGTTCGGTGTTTGTCACCTGTATTCTGCCACTGTTTCAGGTCCCTGTGCAGAGTCTCCATTCCTGGGCATTCCCAAGAAAACCTGCTGCTGTTTGCCTGATTTTCTGGCTGTGTTAAAATGGGGAAGAGCCTGCCCCAGCTGTGCTACAGGCAGGGATTTTGTAAAATTCCTTTAATCCCTGCTGCTGCTCAGCTGTGCCAAAGGGGCGATTTTTCCCCGCCTTCTGGCTTTGAGCAGCCCTTGGCCGGTGAGTGCACAGAGGTAGGAACGGGAGCAGTGTGGTGGGAGCAGGTGCTCTGCATCCTGCTAGGGATAAATAGTTTGAGGGCAGCTGGGGAGAGAGAAAATGGCAAAACCATTTTTCATCTTTACTGCCATCTTGGCTTTTAAGGCAAAGTCACCCTGACAGACTGCAGGCTCTGACACCGCGATCTAAATCTTTTCATGCCACAGCTGCTACCAGCAACCTGGCCTCACACTGACAGTGCTGAAAGTGCTGCCCGTCTGCACAGCGGCTGTAGGAGGGAGCCTGGGGCATACATGTGGCTTTTGCAGCCTGGGTTGTGGAGCAGAGCTGGGGATGGAGGCACAGGTTGGCACCCTGCCCTAGGACAAGTTTAGGGGTCACCGATGTGCCGTGCATGGGTGGGGGTGCTGGGGCAGCATCTCACTGTTCATGTTCACATTGTATGTTTCTGTAGCTGTTCTTTCAGCACAAATTGCAGGTTTTCATTTAAATTGCACAATGACAAGTGTGTTTCTGCATCGTCTGCATGAAGTAGCACCTGCTAAAACAGAGGCAGCCACAAAATCACTAGTGAGGATCCTTGGCTGGTTTTGTTATTTATTACTTACGTTATGATACTGCTAGACATCTAAGTCTCAGGTCAGGACTATTGCACATAATGCAGTGCGAACAGGTAGCAGAGGTAATGCTGTCTGCACAAGAGTACCCAGAAAGGGCAGTGAGGCTGTGCACAGGTCCTTTCTGGCCTCCTGCAGCGCAGTGCCATGCCCGTGCTGCACCAACAGATCATATTGGCAACATCATGCTGGCAACCTATACCACCCTCACAGGGAAGGATTTCTTCCTAATGTCTAATCTCGGTCTCCCCTCTGTCAGTTTAAAGCCATTCCCCCTTCTCCTGTCACTCCGTGCACTTGTAGGAAGTCCCTCTCCAGATTTCTTGTAGGCCCCCTTTAGGCAGTGGAATGTTGGGGAGGAGATGGGGAGGAGACCTGCCCCATACATGTCAAAAGATGTCCAGAGTCCTTAAATTCCCATCAGAGACCTACAACCTGTGAATCTCAAATGAGAGTGCAGAAAATGTGAAGAAATAATGTTCCATTTCCAAAGGCAGAGAGAGGAGGTCTTTTCAAGTTAATCTTGGTTGTCAATAGGAAAGTGAATTATCAGAACAGACTTCCCTTTGCCTGATCTTTGTTGCTTCTTGCTCCTGAAATTTTAGCTTCCCCATGGTAGTGGGATTGATGGGAAGCCACACCAGCTATGTAAGCAAGAAGCACTTACTTAAATAATCAATTTTAATAGTTGTTTGCATTTCCTTTTCTGAGTAGATGTATTTCACTTTACCAATGAAGGGCATCTGTCAATACATTCTTATTTAAGCAATCCTATGTCTCACAATACCATTTAGCCTTTTTTTTAAACTTTATGTTGGTGTATGGTAAATGTCAGTTTCCTGTTATATAAAAAATATGAGTGATTTTTAAGCATGTGGTGGGTCAAGCTGCATTTGGATGGGAACTGAATTCCGATTCAAAAGGCCCCAAAACAGAATTTCTTTAGATATTTTTAATAGTGAATGTGCTGGACACATAGGGAGAATAATGTTTGTCTAAGCATGGCCCGCATTTCCAACAAGTCAGTAATATAATGAAGACTATGGTCATTCCTGATCCTCACATCCTTTAAGATTGCAGCCGTTTCTCATACCCTACTCTTTTCCATAGCTTGGAAGGACATAGTTGGCTTCTGTCTTTCAACTTCCAGTTGTTTTGGGGGTGAAATAGGCATAAAATTGATCTGACTGAATAAAATGAGGTGAAAAATATAATCTTTGTCACTCTTTCATGACATCACTGTGCTAAAACAGCTCAAGTACAGTGAACTCCTGACCCGTGTGCTCAGTGACACATTTCCATCCTTTCAGTGGCTTATCTTTATTCAGAGCACCAGCAGCAAGTATATACAACCTTAAATAACATTTTATTTCATTTAAAAGATTTCACTTTTGTAGTAAAATTAAGCATTTATATAAATTGGCCTCATCTTGATCCTGAAAAGACAGGGTTAGTGTTTGTAAATAGATGTTATGAGAATGTTGTTCCGTGGCACTGGTGAGTGTCTGTATCCTCATATTACCATGTTTATTTCCTTTTCACTGGCTATTATCCTAGCTCTTGATTTGGACCTGTTCAGTTTTCACATGGCAGAAGTGTGTGTTCTTGTATTATACAGATGACTCAACGGCTTTGCCCTAAGGAGCCATAAGGTGCTGCAGTAAATTATCTCTCCATGTGGGAAAAGCTCTCATCTAGGACCTGCTCCCACCAAGGGCGGTAGCATTTTGCTTCAGGGAGATTGTCTCTGTGCTTGCATGGGATTTAGTGAGCCTCCCACCTTCAGACAGCAGCTACTTGTGCCTATAGGCAGCTCTGCTTGGTAAGATACCAAGGGCTGGGACATGCCTCTTCACGAGGTCAATGCCACCTCTGCTGAAGGGTCTCATATTTTCTTGGCAAGCTGTCCCTGGACAGTTTGTATGTGAGAGTGCATGGCTTAAAACATTTTACAGATCTAAGTCCCATTCAGCCAGATTCCTTCTGCAAACCTGAAAGCTTAATATCGCTTTCCCTCAGCTTGCTATGCTCCCCAAACTTCTGTGCTCCCCAAGACACGTGCCTGCCATCAGCTGCCTTCTTGCTTTAAATAACTTGGTGCAGCAGCTCCTGCAGCCCCACACCTACCGCTTGCAGCCCGCTGCTCTTTTCCAGCCCAGCTACATGTAAAGCTAGGGAGAGAATTTTGCAATAACGTTGGGATTTGTTTGGACAGATTCAAATCAAGCTGGATGGGGAGCGTGCAGTCTCGAACACAGCCTTATGTATTTCATATATTACTTTCCAGTGTTTCTGTCTCTTATTATGTTTAAATCACAACTGTTCAGGGATAAAAACCTGTAGGTGTTCTGAGTAGAATAGAAATAATGCAGGCAAGCAGATATATGCCTCCTATATTTACATGGTGTTTAGATGTCAATTGAATCTACTTTTCAAAGGATTGGAAATTGTACCAGCTGGAAATAACTATGTCAGACGAACCAAGCAGGGAGAGTGTTGAATAGGCAGGTGGTGTCTTGCAGAATTTTCCTCTGGAGGGAGAGGAGCATGACAGCAGTGTGTCTATCCACATTAATCTTCCTCATTTTAATATCTGAAGGCAGTTAGGCACTAGGCAGGAACCTGAAGGTGCAGTTAGCTGTGGGACTTTGCCCTCAGGTCTGGTGTCCTTTGCAGGCTGGACTGCCTTCTAGAGCTGTCATTGCTTCCCTCTGGCAGCACCCTCACCGCTGGCTGTGGAGGAGTATGGGGCTGACTGCTAGCTGCTCTGCTCTCCCATATTAGCTGGATTATCCTAGCCTTCATGTTTTTAATGTTGTTTGTTTTTTCCTGAGTCTGCAGAACAGCCGTTTGGCTGCTAGGCTGGTGGGGATGGACCCAGGCAGTCTATCTGGCCTCAGGCTCCACAGCAGCCCTGATTTGTTGGAGCATGAAGGGCACAGATTTGGCATCAGCCTCCATGCTCCGTGTCACTCGCCCTGTGCTCAACTGAACACAGTGAGGTGACAGCAAGAGGGTCACCAAACTGTAGGGTCATCTGTGCCCTACCCTTGCCACCAGACCCCAGCACAGCCACCAGCATGCACACTGTGCTTGAACCCCACTCACTTTCTGATTCCTGACCCGGCTTTGGAAACATGTTTGATGTATCTTGACTGATGGATTTGATGAGGCTTAAAACTTAGTGTGCTCTAAGGACTTGTGGCTGTGCATTTGTGGAAGGAAGATGCAAAATAATGACTGAAGTGATTATACAATTCATTAGACTTTGAAAGAATCATATTTCTGTCAGCCCCGCAGCTGTTTCTTTGAGAGTTTTATTCACAAAGATGGGAGAGCTTGGTTCATTTAACACATGTCAGGGTGCTAATTACATCAGGGCTGGCATAAACATGCACAAGGCAGCTGCTGACCATGTGGTGGGGAGAGTGGGGTCTCCTCCCCGTGCCAGCAGAGGGTTGGGACCACCTGCACCTCCTGCTTCTTTCACTGGGGACACTGGGCACAGGGCAGCCTTGGCACTGATTTCCAGCTTGCAAACGTGGAGATGCAAAGAACCCTGCTGGGGTTTGGTCATAGTATTCGAGGGTTCTTCCATGGGGAGACTGTAAAAATGAAATGTTTCACCGGCGTGAAAGTGTCACCTTGCAGATAGTCCTGAACACAGAGCCAGCCAGCTCCCCAAGGAAACACAAACCTGTCCTCCTGGTGCTGGGCTTGGTGTAAAAGAGAGGGCAAGGCTGGTTTTCTGAGTGTGCTCCTGGGCTGTTGATAGTCCTGCTCAGCAGGAACTGCTCCCTTGCTTGGCCTTCTTTTGTAGCTGCTGTTCTTCATACAGACAAGTTTATCCCAACTGTACAATTTCAGCTGAAGGATTTGGGGTAATTGGAGTGGCTCTGAACACCTGCTTGCATTTCCCAGTGCACAAGGCCTGATGCGTGAATTGAAGACCTGACCTGTTTTCTGTACCCCAGAATGGGGTTTTCACAGCTGGCAGTATAAACTTTCCTTACCTCTATCACTTACCTTTAAAACAGGTTTTGAAACCCCTTCTCCCTGTTTAAAACAGGACAAGGGGGAATGGCTTAAAACCGGCAAAGGGTAGATTTAGATGAGACATTAGGAAGAAATTCTTCCCTGTGAGGGTGCTGAGGCGCTGGCACAGGGTGCCCAGAGAAGCTGTGGCTGCCTCATCCCTGGCAGTGTTCAAGGCCAGGTTGGACAGGGCTTGGAGCAGCCTGCTCTAGTGGAAGGTGTCCCTGCCTATGGCAGAGGGTTCGAACTGGATGAGCTTTAAAGTCCCTTCCAACCCAAGCCATTCTATGACTACACATGAGGAGGTACGCAAGGGTGCCATGAATGTCTCAGCTGCAGTGTTCTGCATAGCCCACAAACCTGTGGAAGTCTCCAGCCATAGGTGCTTTCTGCCTCTAGCTGCCCAGCACATGTGCCTGCCTGCTATCTGCTGGCTTTAAGGCATCAGTTGGTTTGGAAGCCTAAGTTGCCCAATGTTGCTGGGTTTAATTGGTGCTTCTGAAGGTTAGAATGGCCATCCAGATAGTAAGTCCTGGAGAAATATACCTAAGAGTTATTGCAGGCACATTTTGACATATGTCTGACACGTATGGAGGTATTCTGTGTTCACCCAAACCATGCCCACATCTTGGCAAAACCACATCCAGGTGCTACAGGTCTCCAAGCCCACCTTCAGTCTGCACTCTCCTCAGAGGCTTAAGCCAGGAAGGGACATGGTTCAGCTTGGTGAACAGCAGCACCACACCACAGAGAGCAATCTGTGGCCACCCTCACCCTGCTATGGGCAAAACATTTAGAGGGGACAGTGCCCACAGAATGACGCCTCCACTGACAGCAGTAGGGACTAGGACAGCCTTCTCCCTCCATCGGCCAACCTGCCCGCATCCCCTTGACAAGCCAGGGGGGTTGACAGCACTTCCGTCAGCCTGTGTTTTTAAGCCAGGCCTCTTTCTCCATCCCCAAATCTCTCCCTTCTACCTAACCCTGCTTCCCATGGGAAGCAAAGCACAGATGGCTCACAGCAGCCTGGGGGTGAATGTGCAAGGGGAGAAAGGGCTGGGGGGGGGGGTAGGAAAAATACCAGCGAGAGCTCATCTTATTTGATTGGTGTTAAATGCCTTTCAGATGTACTTGGAGGCCCCTGAAGGCCAAGGAGTCCCATCACATTGCAGCGAGGCTGCAGGTTCTCATTTGCTTTTAAGCCAGGCTTCAAAAGAAGAAACGATTTGGGGGTGGGTTTTTTTCCTTTTCTTCTCTCTTGTTTGAAGCCAGCACTTCAAAAGCAGCATCTGCAGCTTGGCTGCAGGTTTTGGGTGCCAAAGGAGCTGGACACCTCCTGATGGGCACAGGAGGAGCCAGACTCACCCCTCACAGTACCTAAGAGCCAGTGGCACTGCCTGACTGCACACTGTGGGAACAGGTTGGTGCTGCCACCCTTAAAATGATTTTCCAGATGCCTGTGATTTCCTAAAGCTCAACCTTTCTCCCATGCTCAGGAAGCTGGGAGCAGGAAGGAGGATCATTGTGTGATCAAAAAGACCCTGTAACTCCTGGATGTGAAATACGGAGCTTGTGCCTCTTTGGTTGCTGTTCTCCAGGGCCTTCCTTTACACATCCCACATCTTTGGTCTTTCCAGCCACCTTTTCAGGAAATAATTGGCTTGGATAAGGAAATGCTTTTTTGGAGTGAAGAGGATGTAGCAGCTTTTAGCTAAAAGAGACAGAGTGCTCGTGAAAACTTGGAAACCACTTCCATGGCCCTTTCTGTGCCCTGGTATTACCCAAAGTGTTTTGGGGCTCTTGAATATTTCCCAAGCAGTAGGCATTAGGGTAACAGCAGAAAATTCGTGTCTCCTTTGCACCTCCCTGTTCTTCTGTGTTACCTGTCAAAGGAGATCCCAGTTCAGAAGGGTAAAAAACCTCACGCTGTTGCAGAGCCAGAAAGGTCCAGGGTGAATTTGCAACCCCCTTTTGCCTCCTTTGCACTAAACCTTATGCTGAAAAGAGGTCTACAAAGGAGTGGGTGTTGATTGGAAACTGGAAGAAACAATAGGTAATGGTGGGGCTGAGGGAATAATGTTCCATGCCTCTATAAAACACGCTTTGGTTATCTGTGAGCATGTGTACCTATGCAAAGGTGGGTGACTTGGGTTCAACATGCAAATCACATTTACTCTTTAAAGGTACAGTGGAAGGATAAGAAGGCTTTTGCTTATGTCCTGGAAAAATCTAGCCCATTTTGACCAGAGTGCTGTCCTGCTCCTGTGTGTCCTACAGAGACTAAAGCCCTGGCTGTCCCAAAAACTGTCTGCATTCAGGTGTCTGCAGTCCCCAAAGTGATGTGCAGGGTTGTTTTGCCTGTTTGAGCTGAGTGCTTTCCCCTTCTACACGTAGTTTCACCTCCCTGTGTCTTTGCTTCAGAAAGTTTATAACTGTTTAGATACTATGAAGGATAACTTGGCTCTCCTCAAATGTGTCTCAGTGCAGATAGACAGAGTATGTGAGTGCTTGTTATCCCTGAGCCTCCTGTGTTTCTGCGATTCTCTGCTTGGAAAGCATATTAATAAAATACGTGGCAGGAGCTTATTATTTTTGTTAGAAGCCTTTCACACTGAATGTTTCCTAAATTGGCTGGGGGGTGGCAGGGAACCCAGCTAGCAACTAATCCCCCAGCCCATCCTCTCAGCAAATTGCTTGTGAAAGTCATTAGTTTTACTCTAATTGATTTAAACATTGCTCAGGAGGAGGAGGAAAAATAAGGGAAAGCAATTCTACTCCAAATGCTAAAAGTTATGTGTTCTCAGTTGTCTGTCATAGTGTCACCACATGTGCCCATTCTCTGCTGGCTGATGGGCTAATGCTGGTGCTGAGCAGTCAGACGGCGAGCCCCAGCTCAGTAATGGGGCTGCGCCATGAGGTGTGTGAACCTGAGAGCAAGCCCCAGCCCTGTTCAAGGCATGATACAAGACAGTCTGCAGTGATCTTTTGCTCTGGAAAAGCCCTTGGCCTCCAGCAATGCACATCTGGTTGGATGGCTCCATCAGCAAAGCACGGGCACATCAAGCTTTGGAAAGTGTCCATGGAAAAGCACAGAGCTCGGTTCTTGCTACAAGGCACAGTCATGGGATAATACCTGATGACAGCCTCCTTGAAATGTCAGTGCTTCTGGTGGAACAGGGCTTTTTATGAGGCAGCCACCTGTTCCTGCTGCATTACCTCATTGCTACTCAAATCAACTGCTCTATCCCCAGCTGGAAAGTAGTTCTAATTAAAATGATTCATTGCTCAATACCGATTTGTCCCCTATTTTGGGTGGTATCTTAGAAGACAGTATTTTTTCCTTATCACTTCATCAATGGCTTACACTGTAAGGGACCGTACCCGCTGATGTCACTGGGGTCAGAGCAGAGTATGTGGGTTTTGACCGGATGGTGTAGGGACAGTGTATTTTAAGCTGGGCTTAGCTTTGTGTGTGTATTTATACCTCTGACAGCTGAACGAGGAGTGCCCTGGCTCCAAGCCTTATCTCTCAGTAATAATTTTTTTTCCAGATCTTTAGAAATGGCTTCTCCAATGTATTGTGCATGTTCTCTTCACATATTATAATGCAGCTTCTAGGTCACTGAGCTAAGAAAAGACTATAGGTGCCACTAAAGTTAAAGGAGAACCATGTCTCCTTAGAGGAGAACCAGCCAAAGGCTGGGCCAGGTTGCTGATATTTAGAGAAATCAATTATTATCATGTACTGTCTTTATGCTGTGCCAGTTCATTTAAAGATGAAGAAATTATGTTGGCTTTCAGTCTGTCTGCAGAGGTTTGCATGCTCCTGCTTTCAGGCTATCTATGATGAATAGAGGACATTGCTTATTGATCTATCAGTTATTGCAAACCTGTGCTGGGAAGCCAGAGGGGCTCTCCATCAGCTCTTAGCTGGCATCCATTAGCTGTTGCACAGAGGGGGTAGGTCATAACTTTTCAGGTTCTTTTAAAAGCTGCTATTTGAAGGGCTCCATTCCTTAATGTGCTGCATGTCCCCCAGAGGGATGGTGCAGGATCAGGGCTGGAAGGGACTCTGGGAGCCCCAGGCCCTTCTCTCCTCTGCCCTGTGTGGAGCAGAAGTCCATGGGATGGGTGGAACAACTGGGGACTGAACTCTGGCCACGGGAAACATGCAGAAAGTACTCCAAAATTCCTCTTCCTGCCCTCTCATCCCTCTGTTCTCAGTTCACCTCTGCAGCCTGCCTGTGAAAACGTAGTGCTGCTGCCAGCAGGAGAGGTTTGAGTCATTCTTTGGGGAAAGGGAGTGGAGCCTGGCCTCTTCCACCTGCAACACTTAATACTTATCCTTTCTGCCAAGAGATTAAGTTGAACATTCGGCACCTGACACATTCACTGGAGCAACGGCTGGTGGTGGATGTGTCACTTGCTCATCTTCAGAGGAGATGCTCTGGGTCAAGGGAGCAGGCATGAAGAGTGCTGCCTTACTGGGATGCTGCAGGCAATGCCCCCCACGCCTGGGTCAGTGCAGCACTCCACTGCCTGCTGGGAAACAAAGCCACCCTGCAAGCCTGACAGGTTGGTGTCACACACTCGGCTCCTCTCTGACATCCACAAATGAGCCTTGCTGAAGTGCAAAAGCAACTTTTCCCCCTCTCCGGACCCTCAGGAGCTGAGCCTGAGCCTTGGGCGCCACTGGCACCCAGTGCCTGTCTGCATCCACTGCGCCAAGGTGGGTGGCAGCAGCCCACAAGAGCAGCATGGGTAGGAGCTGTGGGTGCAGTGTGCCTGGGGACAGGCTGTTTTGGCTGGCTGGCAGCCTTGGGGTGGTCAGAGGCGGGTAGGTTGCATCTGCCTGCATCACAGGCAGCCTTGGCAGCTGCGTGCCAGAGGCCAGATGGAGTAGCTGGGCACCAAGAAACAGCCTGCCACTGCCATTCCCCTTCTGCAGCTTGGCATGGTGGCAGGGCATGGGTGGCCCTGAACAATTGCTCTGCAGGGAGTGCTGTGCTCATGGGGTGAAAGTCCTTTCTGTTTTGTCAGAAAGAGACACACACAGAAATTAATGCAGAGACCAGGCTAAATTCTGCAAGCAGATACCCTTGTGAAATGCCCATGGGCCTGTCACATTTAAATACTGTGGTCACCCTGGTAGCTCTGATACAGTTGCTGGGTTTACACCATACTTCAAAGCTAAGCATGTTGGAGATGCTTTTCTGATCCAAGATCTGTCACCTGCCTCTCTCTGTGTGCCCCACAGGCTCTGGCAGGGTACCAAACAGCTTTGTTTTCTAGCTGCTGGTCGCTGTCATCTCTGTCACTGGATGGCTGGCCCACACTGCCCCAGGGGAGTTCTCTGCTTAGGTGACACAGAATCATAGAATGGTTTGGGTTGAAAGGGACCTTAAAGATTATCTGAACAACCCCAGCTCTCTCAGCCTCTCTGGGGAAGGAGAGGTTGCAGCTCCTTTCCTAGCAGCATCTCCTGTTTTCTGTGTAAATGCTCTGGTTTTGGAAGGTCTTCAGCTGCAGCCTGTGTTCGTGTTCAGCATGCTCTTACCTGTTGTCTTTTCAGTCACTATTCAGTCACGGCTATCTAAATGCTGAGATGAAAACCGAACTATTCTTTTGTTTGCCTGTCCCTTTGCTTTGTCGCACCCCTCTTATATCTCCGAGGCAGAAGACAGGGGTGATGCTTTTGCCAGCTTCTCCCAGGCATGAAATGTGCGGCACCTGTGTGACGCAGTGGGACAAAGCCTCCATCTCCTGGCAGCAGAGCCACACAGCAGCCGGTTTCTGTCTGTACAGTTGTCCCAGAACACAGGCAAAAAGCTCACCAGGGAAGCAGAGCAAAGCCTTGGTATGCATGATGTTTCCTGCAGGGCTCAGCCCCTGCAGCCACGGTGGGGCATGTTGTTCACCTGCAGGCATCTCGGGGCTTGTTCTGGCTGCCGAGGCAGCAAGGCAGTTTCTCTTTGGGTTTTCTGGCTCTGAGACCTAGATACTTTTGTTCTGGTCCTGAAGAAGGTTCTCACAAAGTTATTTTAACACATTCCTGTGTGATGAAGCACCAGCGCCATCCAACATGTTTTCCAAGGCTGATTGGAAATGAGGTGCTACCATGCGGGTGGTTCCAGGATGGGGAAAGCTTTGGGATTTTCTTTCTCAGTCTCTGATAGCAGGCTCAGTGTGTTCACGCTGTCCTAAGGGTACCTCAGAACTGCATCTTTCTGGAGTCCCCTAGCAGAAACTTAAAAGGCCATCTTCAAAGTATTTTTCACAAGTAGTAAAGAGGTCAAGGCAGTTCTCATCACTGCAGCTGCAGCTCGAAGATCAGGGATTTTTCCAGGTCGAGGTTTGCCCCTTCCGACACTTTTCCCCCTTTGGGCTCCTCATGAGTGCAAAGTACCTCATATGGGGGGAGACTTGCATACGCTTATGTTTATTTATGTAAATGGTTCTAAAAGAATGACAAGGGAATTGGAAAACGGATCTGTGCAAAGATGGGAAATGACAACAAAGGAGAAAGCCCTTTAGCAGCACAGGAGAGATCTGGACCTGCTTGAGTGGGTCCAGAGGAGGGTCAGAAAGATGCTCCAGGGAAGACCTTAGAGCAGCTCCCAGTGCCTAAAGGGGGTCTGCTAGAAATGTGGGGAGGCACTTTCTACAAGGGCCTGTAGGGACAGGAAAAGGGGGAATGGCTTTAATGTGACAGAGGGGAGATTGAGATTAGACATTAGGAAGAAATTCTTCCCTGTGAGGGTGCTGAGGCGCTGGCACAGGGTGCCAAGAGAAGCTGTGGTTGCCCCATCCCTGGCAGTGTTCAAGGCCAGGTTGGACAGGGCTTGGAGCAACCTGCTCTAGTGGAAGGTGTCCCTGTCTGTGGCAGAGTGTTGGAACTGGATGAGCTTTAAGGTCCCTTCCAACCCAAACCAGTCTAAGATTCTGTGATATGATTGAGAAAAGACAGGGGAGCACTGATCTCTGCCAGCATCTCTGCAGGGTCTGCCAGGTTGTTATTCCCCAGCTTACACTGACAGCCCCTTAACTGTGGCATTCAGAGGGGCACTGTCCCATGGCTGATAGTCTGGGGGAACTGTGACACGCTGCAGAGGCTGCTGCCCTGCTCTCTGCATTCTGCACCTGCACTGGCTCTGTGCTTATGGGACCAGGGTGGTTTAATTAAAGGCAGCAAAGCCACTTCCAGAGTCAGCTCTGCAAAGCATTGGCTGCGCATGCAGTGCCTGCAGGCCAGCAGCATGGCATGTCCTGGGCCGCATCACCAGCTGCCTGTGGTTCCTGAAGTGCTTTCAGTGAGCAATCACTTCCCAGTGTCGAGTGCTCTCAATTGCCTGTGTTTCTGGAATTGTTCAAGTCTTCCTCCAACGCTGTTCTCCTTTCCAGCTGAGAGCTTTCCATGTCCCCACTGTGCGTCCCCCCAGGAAGCCAGAGATGCAGTTTGTGGGGGAACACCTGCATATGCCAGGCAGTGACAGCAAACCCTTCCTGCAGAATGGGCATGGTGGTGACATTGGTTGCAGAGGCTCCAGGGGCACATGTGTATTGGGGTCACAGTTACAGGGTGGATGCTGGGGCTGTCCTTGCAGCCATCAGATGTGGCTGGAAGGGGGATGGAGCTCAGCATTTGAGCCCAGGGTTCAAACACAATCCGAACACAACCAAGGAACCCCAGAGAATAAAAGGTTTGCCCACGTGCCCCCCCCCCGACCAGCCTGTGTGCCTGACTGAGATCTGTCTCCCCCAGGTATCTCTCAGCCACGAGTGCACTCGAGCCATCATGAAGCTGATGTACTGCCCGCACTGCAGGGGCATGTCCAGCGTGAAGCCATGCAACAACTACTGCCTGAACGTCATGAAGGGCTGCCTGGCCAACCAAGCAGACCTGAACACCGAGTGGAAGTACCTGATGGGTAAGATGGCCTTCTTCTGCTGCAGCACAGCTGCCTCTCATAGCACCTTTTGAACTCTCTGAGGCAGTATTTGGTGGGTAGAGAAGGGACTGTTGGAGGCTCATTCACGCTATGGTTTCTCTGTGATCTGATGCCTAGAAGGTATTGCATGACATTTTGTTGGGCTTTAAGAGTTAGAAAGAACACTGCTGGTATGGATAACAAGGGTTTGAGGAGTTTTCATCTTGCCTGTGCTTATTTGGGATTGTTCGCACTCTGTGTTCAAGTAATTCTTCCTTTTCTCCCAAGTGTTGAAGCTTAGGGACAGATCCGGCCACCTGTACACTGTCAGAGTTGCCTCCTCATCCATAACAGAGCATTTTCTGCCTCCTTGGGAGGCAGTCTAGAGATGTGAAGCCATAAACTGCTTCCATGGGTAGAGAGCAAGGGGATGAGAATCACATACTTTTAAATAGGAAGAGGTGTCTTTAAACACATGGGGAGGAGGAAGATACAGGCGTCACCATGAATGGGAAAATTAGACTTGTATTTTAAATAACACTTCATTTAGGTTTTGTTGTATCATTCAGCTAAGATTATATACATTTTAAGGGGGTTTTATGTGTATAGAGGTGGCATTTTCTTTGAGTTTAAAGCAAAAAAATCATTGATCTCCTGTGCAGCACTGGCTGGAGAACTTCAACCAGGCCTTTCTGCATTGCTTGATCAGACCCAGGCATCTCTTTTAGGAAGACCTTGGGTGATTTTCAAGAACCTGTGGCTCCTAGTTAAAATGTGAACTATGGCTGAGAATAGCTTGTGGAACTGAGAGACCTTATTCAAGGCTGGTGAGGGTCTGTGTTTAGAAGACAGTGTGTTTGTATTACAGCACACATCAGGGGAGGTTGTTTGCAATGGTACACACTCACTCTCCCTTGTGCCCACAGAGCATCATGCAGCAAGCTCCTCTTTTTCTCCCAGGCTGTGGGAGCCTGGGTTGATGGAAAGCAGGCATCAGAGATGAGCTTTGGTGCCTTGTCTTGGCACTGGCTGCCTGGCCAACAGGGCTGCCAGCTCACTGGCCAGCTGCAGCCCAACAGGCTGGCTCAGGCTTGGTGTGTGGCAGTGCTAGCAATAAAAACCCTGCTGAGGTTCAAGGAGTGTCATCTGCCTCTCAAGGGACACTGCAAAGTAAATATGGAACCCAGAGGCCAGTGTACTTGCTCAGGGAGGTGCATTGATGGCAGCTGCCCACCGCACTCTAATGAGGCTGGGGGCTAACGAACCGAGTGACATCTTACTGCAGCTAATTGGGAGTGCTACCCATGCTGCAAAAGAGGGGGAGGAATATTCCCTTCCCCAAGGGCTTACACCAGGACTTTGATGGGGCTTCGGCCTTTCTGACCAGAGCAAGCCAACTGTTACCTGTCACTGCTCCCTGGCAGGATGACTGCCTGTCTCCTGGAAGGTCAACGTACAGCTCTCCCTGACTGGCAAGGAGGCAATTCCAGGTGCATTTTCCACTTGCTCTGGCTTCCTGTTCCTCAAGGGACCCTGTCAAGAGGTGACAGCAAGGAGGAAATTGGATCTTCTTTCAAATTGCAGATGTACATTTGAGTGTCAAAGGTCACAATTTGATCAAGGACTGGAGTCAGAGGTAGCAGTTCACTGGCATTGTCCATTCTTCACCCTTCTCCAGGCTCTTCTGTGTAGCTGGAGTTACACAGTGCTACTCTTTCAATTTGACAAATTAGGGCAGGTCAAATTAAGAGAGATTTTTATAGTAAATGGTCATACAAACATAATGTATCACTAATTTGGGGGTGCGGCCTTTGATTTAAATGTCTGTATCAAAATTAATGCCTCTGCGAGCTCAGATTATCAAAAAAATACAGTCTCAGAGATGACACTGCAACTCCTCAGTGGCAGCGAAGTTAAACTGAAAGCTCTTTCATGCTGCAGGAGATGTAATTTCTGTGCTACCCCTTTGTATGACATGTTTAGCTTTAGAAATCAGTGTTGCCATAGGACTGTGTTGCAGGAAAAGAGAGCACATTAACTTGGAAACTCTGTCCCTTGTTTCTGTTCTTGCTCAAGCTAAACAGTTCTTCTTGTTTTTTAAGTGTGGAAAGTAAATACATAATGTCTGCAAGCTGTGACTTTGCATGTTGTTAAATCCTATATTATAGACCTGAGCAAAGAGCGTTTAGTGATCAGTGCTCCAGACTGGCAGAGGCTTGAGCCCTCCCAGTTGTTTGACTATTGCTCTTGCTCCTCACAGACCGGACCTGCTTTCAGACTGTGAGGCCTGTGGGCCTGATCTGGTATCTGCTGTGGGTTTGTCACTTATATAGTCTTTACCTGGTTTAATCATTCTCTGGGAGATGTCAGGGGTCTGATCGTCAGTCACATAACAACAGAGAACAGACTTGCAAGGGTTGAGCATGCTGTTAAATTGACAACAGTGGGCTCAGGATCAGACCTTCATTAACACACTACATCCACTGTGGACCTAGCGTTGCTGCACAAACCTCATCTACAGCTCAGGTAAGTCATTTGGGGTCTTTCTACTGAGTCATGCTGGCTTACCCAGGCAAGGGACTGAGCACTTTCCTAACAGGTTTGAAATCGTGTGGTCCATGGTTGTGCTGCAGCAGGCTGGACTCCTACTCAAAGGAAATCTGCTATGTGGCTCAAAGATAAGCATCAGTCTTTTAAAGCGATATCACATGTGACACACACGCACTGTGGGATGGTGTAGGTTGAAGGACATGTTTTACTGATACTCTGTTGAACTGCTGGGGTAATTCACCCTGTGGTTTCATTGCTCATGAATAATGTCAGCAGTACCAACTCATGCTGAATAAGCTTTTTCTGCAACATCACACCGTCTGCTCTGACAGGCTTCTGCCGGGCTGATGGGTGAGGTATTGGGATTTAGGACAGAATAAGTCACTCCTAATGAATAACTCAATTTACAAATGGAACAAATCTCCAACCTAGACCGTGGGATTTGACCCTCTTTGTGTAGAGAAGAGCCAGCATGAAGCCATCACACTTGTTTTCTTCCATGTGGCAAGGCCACAGAAACATGAAACATTTTCTTTTCCAGGAAAGCATGGGCCACCCCAGCTCTCTGACACATCCCTTTTCCTGCCAGGAGGTTTCTGATGTGCCCTGGGGGGGTGCAGACCACACTGAGGTCACACATAACTGAATGCCAAGTCCCTAAAAGCCAGTAAAGCATATGCATGGCCTGTCCTCCTGGCTACTAAAGCACAAGCGTTAGGAAGCTGAGGCAGCAGCAGCACAGCAGTGACTTTCAGAATTACAGTTTTTGACTGGCAAAGTCAGACCTGGATAAGATGGCATTTTAGATGTCCAAATCCAGTTTGGGCTTTGTGATCCTGTTTAAATCTCACTGGACACTGAGGTTGCCAGTTTTCCTCTGCATTCCCTGGTGCCCCGAGCCCTGCAGGTATATAGGCTGTCCTGCTTCAGACCCAACTGGAGTGCTGAGGTTGGGAATTCTTTGTAAGCCAAGCATGGTCCCAAAGCAGCCATCTAGGCAATCACCTAGTATTCCAGGACAGCAAATCAGAGCTTTCCAAGGCAAGAGGAGCTGGAAGCAAGAGGCACCCTTCAGTCACTCCCTGTCCTTTTTTCCAGTTTAGTTGTGGGCATTTTGGCCTACTTTTCCGTATTCATAGCCTGGTATTTCTCTGACTGGTCATGTGTTGTCCTTCCATAGGTAATGGTGAGAATTGCTCCTTTTCTCATTCCTTCACTGCCACAGAAGTCATTGCCTTTGTACCTTTGGCACTTTATTGACCCCAGTTTCCCCACTTTCTACTGGCTGTAGTGCTTTGCTGAAGACATGTAATGAGTTAGGAGGGTTAGGGCCAAGTATTGCTATGCATTTCTTAATATTTCTGCACCAGTTTTCCTTTCTGTAGCACCCCAGAAAATGTTAGTCACTTTGAGTGAATACAGGTTCCATTTACCATTTGCAGCAGGGGACCTGTGTTTCCCTGCCACTGAGAGTGGCTTTACTTACATGCTGAGAAAAGGCACTTGGGTGGCAGTGAAAATGGAGAAATGTCTCCCAACAAGCCTGCCAAGGGGCCAACAGCTCATCCCAGCAGCATGAGCATGATCTTGAATTTGGTTTGTGCAGGGTCTGATGAGAGATGTCTGTCTTGTTTCACTAGATTCCCTGGTCGTAGTGGCTGATCGGATTGACGGACCATACAACGTGGACACTGTAATAGGGACCATTCACATGAGGATCTCTGAAGCTATTTCTAACTTGCAAGAAAACAAAGATTCGATCACAGCCAAGGTAAGAGCATGTGCCTGGGTCTGGGTGAGGATGCACCGTGTGTAACTGCCAGGAGCACACTTCTTTTGTGCTCACTATTCAGCTGAACTAAAGAAGGATGAAAGAGGTCAAATGCCCATTCTTTTAATGATAGGAAACCACCTGTCTTACACGGGCACAAACCTCCTCAAGTATTTACAAATATTATTCCTTCCTACAACCAGTCAACCACCTTTAGATACAGACACACAAGGTGGGACTGCATGTGCAGTGGCTGTGGGAGGTATGGTGCCATTTGCTGTAAGGTGCCTCTGTGTTTGAAGAGTCCTGGAGTATTTTGGCTGAGCTGAAGCATTTACAGACAGTGTGCAGTCCCCAGAGACAGAAGGCATCTGCCTTAACCTGCCTCGAGGTGATGTTCTGCGGTGGAAACGCTGGGCTATCAGGTTGTATCTGTGGGACAGAGCTACAATCTGGCAGTCCATCTGGAGAGTATAAAACAGGCTCTCCTGATACTCAACTGTCTTCCAAGAAGCAGATCATCTCTGTAGCGGCAGGTAAGAGGAGCTTTGGGAACAAAACCACCCTGCAAAAAGCAGGGCTTCTGGTTTTTGCCCAGACATTCCCCAAGTCCTGCAGCTATCCCACAGCTGGGGCGGAGGTGCAGATGAAAGCAGCGGGGCAGGTTCTAACTGCATCTTGGAGAAGGGAAGGGCCAGAATATTGCTTAGACAAGCAGGAATTCACTGGCACATGTCAACATGCCATCAGCAGCATGCATCCAAGTACTCATTAAGGTCTCTCTTCTGACATGAAAGGCCATGTTCTTTCTTCCATTGTTAGGTGAGGCTGAGGTTGTCCACATAAAAGCAAGCCCATGATGTGGGAAAAGATGTCATCATCTACAAAGGAAGGTGTTACCAAGGGTCATATAGTAAATCTGATATAATGAAAAAGAGTAAATAGTCTAATTGGTGTTCAACTGGAGCAACCAAATATGTTTGATAAGCTTCGCAGTGTGATCTGGTGACCAAATTGGCTTGGTGCTGAACTGCCATAAGTGTTGAGTCCATCTGATCAGCAGAGAGCACCCCAGGAGAGAGCTTTCTGAGCTGAATATCCCTCAGACACGCTGGTGAGACCGGCTGAAGGTCTAGATTAGGACTTTGCTGATGGCTGTCAGAAGCTCCTAGCTGAAATAGCATTCAGCAGCTGGCACAAGCTGCATTTCTCTGAGGTCTTGATCTCTCTGCTGTAAGGGAACACCATGCAAATTCAAATTTATCAATAGCTTCTGACAGCACCCTGGTAACCACAAGAAGCTTGGAGCCATCTTTTCAAATCAGATGGCTTTCTTTGTGAAGGCTGGTGTTTCCCAAATCAAACTGACAGTGCAAAGGCTCTCCTGCCCTTTGACACTTGATTCAGTCTGATTGTCTGAGGACTCCGTCCACCAGCCCCAGTGAGGCGCAGTTGCCTAAGCACTGGCTACTTGGTAGCAGGAGATGTGTTGTCTGGGCTGGTCATGCAGAGACTGGGAGAAACAGGCACCCTTCGTCCCTTCCTAGAGGCAAAGTACCTTCAAAGTGCTTCTGCTCTCCTTTGGCTACAAAACACGCCTGAGCAGGTAGTTAGAATGGCAGGAGGTACCCAAATTTAGGAGGCTTCCTCATTTGTCCTTGAAACATCTAACCTGACAGATTGGGACATTTCTACTGTCTTGCACTCCCCTGTTGGAGGGAGCACTCGTTTGCCGAGTGTGGGTGCCGATTGCCACCTTGGTTGTCCAAATCAGTGAACCTCATGTGCTCTGCAGTGTTGAAGCCCACACCACTGGTGTAATGAGTGTGAGCAGCTCTCATCTTGTTCTTCCCAGAATTTTATTTTTCCATCCTAATAGGAGCAGGTAAAATAACAAGTGAGAAATTAGCATCAACATTTCTGCTTCATCCAAAAACCTGTGCTAATTTTGTGTTAATACTGAATGTTTTGCTTGATAGCAGTAACCAAAACCAGTCACAGTGTGCTGAAAACATACCCTTGCACAAGAGTGACATGACCAGAAACTAAGCCAGAATCTCAGAGATCTTGCAGCTAGGAAAGACAAACATACTTAAGAAGAAAAAAAAACATAACTGTGGCACGCTAATTAACTAAGGAAATAGTATCAAAGCATGGAGTAGAGAGCTTGGGTGTTTTTTTTTCAGGTTTTCCAAGGCTGTGGAAATCCCAAAATCAGCACAAAAGGCTCCAGCAGTGAGGACAAGAGAAGGTGGGGGAAAGTCGCATTGGAAGCAAAGTCCTCTGCACAAGCACTGGAGATGCTGGTGAGTTTGCCTCAGAAGCAGGTGTGCTGGTGCACTGGGGGCATGGGAAGCCCGGCTGGAGCAGCACAGGGTCCTGTGGGTCAGGTCAGACCACCCCTCAGGCTGGTGAGTCTGAAGGAGATCTTTGCTGGTGAGTCTGAAGGAGATCAGATCAGTGCATACTGGCATGACTGAAGCAGGTCTGATCTTGCCACTCGGCACAGGGTCGAGGTTTAGGTTGCTGGTAACCAGTTTCTCAGCGATTTGGTGCCAAACTTACCCGAAAAGACACCTTGCTATTGGTGTTACTGAGCCAGGTTATATATACTGGGGTCGGAGGTCCTCCTCTCTAGAGATTTGGATTCTGTGGACAGTGAACTATGGGATCTGCCATGGTTCCACATTTCAAACACTCCTCACTCACAGATACCTGCCTATCCCACCCTGGCAGAGCCCTGCTGGCTCCCACCAAGACTGCTTCTAAGCAGTGCCCTCATGGACCCACAAGATGATCTTCTGGCTAATCTTATGGTACCAGAACAGTCCTTAGCATGTAACCTTCAGCCTTGGGTGCTTGGGTTAAGGGGAGGGTTGGCAACACATCCTTGTTTGCATAGAAACAGACTTTGTAATAGTACAACAATGAAAACCAATAAATAGTCAGAATGCTATTCTGAGGCAGCCCGGAGCTCGCCTGACCCTGAGCATCCTCTTTGCTTACAGGTTTTAGATGCCAAAGGGAATCTGACAGCTCTCAAGACTTACTGGATCACCCTGCCTGGCAGCCTGTGCAGCAAAAAAATAATGGCCAGCTCAGTGGCAGATGACAAGTGTTGGAATGGGATGACCAAGGGCAGGTATGGAGAGGATCAAGGTGCCAGGATAATAATGTCCTGGGGTAAGAGAAGGAGGGTTTGATGAAAGGCACTTGCACCCCATCTCAGCCAGCCCCACTTGTTCAGACTGAGCTGAAAGGTCTGTCCCTGTCTACAGAAATGCTGAACTTCCTGAAAAGCTGGTATCTGGGAATGTCAAGCCTGTTGTCATTTTGCTGTGTGTTGGGGGGTTAAGCACTGGAATGCATTGGCCATGAAATAACTTATGTAGTTTTGTACCAGTGAAGCAGTTCTGCAATTCCATGTGCACTCAGAAGGCAGAAAGGCTGTATTTGCCTTACAAACTCCAGAACTGTTGCTGAGAATTGCGTATGTGCCTTTCTATTCATACCTGCTCTGAAATGCGGCTTCCTCATGAGAGGAGGCACCCAGGGTGACATCTAACAGCTGCAGAAACACCTTCCCCTGTAGCTGATGGTTAAAGGATGGTGGTGAGGGGAGATACGGTGGACATGTGTGTTTCTCTGCTCCATTCTGTGGACCTGCTGGGCTGGTCTCTGCCAGCCCAAAGCCGGCACCTTTGGTTCTTCCATATTTCATGTCCTTTCCCTGCCAGCAGTGCTGCACATCCCCAGGAGCAGATGAGCTGGGGCACTGTGGAAGGGGGAAGCACAGCTCTGTTTGCTGATTGATTCCCAGTTAGCAGAAGCTTCCCTGAGGGCCTGTTTGGTCTTACCAGGCTGGGGGCACTCAGTCATCCCAAGGCATCAGTCCCAACAGGCTTTAACTGGGGCTGAAGATGCTCCTCATTCTCCCATATAGACAGCTTTTCCAGAAAAGAGTGTCCCCATGGCTTCACAGGTACCAGCCTGAGAGCAACCCCTCAGCCCTGCGCACGCCCTCTCCCATAGGAAACCCCTCTCCATGCTGGGACACTGATGCTGCAAGGCCACCAGCCAGCTTCTGAGAGCTGAGGTGTTCTCAGAGCCAGCTGCAGGCTCTGATGGGGTCTGGCCATGTCAGCTTGACTTGGCCATCCGTAGAGTAGGCAGCAAACACTAGCATATGAAGGCTGTTCAACAAGCCAATGCCACTGACTGCAGCTTCTCTGGTGGTCACTGACATAATCACTGGTGTCTGTAATGGGGAGAGGTGAGCTTAGCTGGGAAGAAGCATTTCAACTTGTCTCCTTCTGTCACAGTTACCTGCCTGAAGTGATGGGGGACGGCTTAGCTAATCAGATTAACAACCCAGAGGTAGAGGTGGACATCACCAAGCCAGATATGACCATTCGCCAGCAAATCATGCAGCTAAAGATCATGACAAACCGGCTGGGCAATGCTAACATTGGGAATGACGTGGATTTCCAAGACGCAAGTGAGTTCAGCAGAACCAGAGAGGTCCATGGCAGGCTGAGGGGCTGAGCAGTCAGTCTTCGGGGGTTGTGGCAGCCTGGCTCAAGGCTGCAGAGGCTCTATTTGAGTGCAGACAGCTTGCTGTGGGGTGGCTGGAGGCTGTGCTGCTGAAATCTGGGGTGCCTTCTTCAGTCGCAGCCCAGCCTTTCTTGATGGGGCCACTGATCCTATCTGCTCTGAAGGTTTCTGGTGGTTAAAGTCAACTGGAGGTCAGGTATGGGCTTGCTTCTCATGGTGGGGATGCAGGAGGAAGGAGGTGGCAAGGGCAGGGCTGGTGGCTAGCTCTCCCTGGGGTTGCAGCAAGGGGTGGGAAGGGACATTGCCCACCACAAGGACAGCAGTTGGGGCTCACACCGTGCCTTCCTCATGTTCACCCATGTTTGTCTCTGCACAGGTGATGACATGAGCGGCTCTGGGAGTGGTGACAGTTGTCCCGACGATGTCTGTGGCAAAAGACTCTCTAAGAGCCCCAGCACCAGGCAGCCAGAAACGCACGCTATTCCTAAGCAGTCCGGACATGGCATCAATGGGGCCAGCAGCAGATCTTTGCCTTCTGCCTTCCTTCTCCTCCTTTCGGTGGCTTTCCTTGCCATGCAGCACTTGTGGCGGTAACTCACTAGCACAGCCAGGAAAGAGACTGTGGCCGAGGGCTTCACTTCGCCAAAACCAACCAACCAACAACCAAAGGACGTATTTAATTCACCTTGGCAAAAAAAAAGAAAAACAGAAAAAAAAGAAAAAAGAGTAAGAGGGAGGAGAAAAAGGTTTCAGTTTTGTGCTATTTCTGGCAGTGCTCGAGCTGTTTTCTTCTTTCTTGGTCTTCTCCCCAGTGCTGGGCCCTTCTTTCCGTACCTCATTGTTTTACTTTTGTTACTGCCACAACCTGGCTCTCAGGGCCGAAACAAGCCTTTGCAGAGAGGCCTCCGGGGCAGCTCTTGTGCTGCTCTGCCTCCAGTGGAATATGCAATTCATGCAGTTGCCCTGATCTCATCACCCAGCCACTGCCGGAGCGCCGCTTGCCATAGAGCTGCCCAAGCCACGACAGTGCCGGGAGCAGCACCACTTGGGAACGCCGAGAGACTGAGCTTGTCAGCGCTGCTCAAGGGCTGCATTCATGGGCTCTTGTGGGGTTTTCCCTCTGTGCTTCCTAGGCAGACAGAGATGGCCCTTTGCTTTCAGCAGCGTACACAGGAGTGTAAGCAGGTTTGGTGGGTTGAGCTGAAACAGTTTGGCAGTGGACCCAATAATGCAGAACTCCCTTTTTTTACTTTGGAAAGGGGTTTCTTGACTAGAGCTCGTAGCAGACAACAATTTGAAATATAGGTCTCCTACATCTAAGTGACTGGGAATGAGTGTTAGGGGTTGGGGTTTGGTGTATTTTTTCTTTGCATGCTAGTTGGAAAGCCATTTTTTTACCCAAGTAATAATGGTCCAATTTCTACCTGCAGTGCGGTACCGTTGTAGGTAACAGAGAGATGACAATATGAGCAGTGGGATTCTCCACTTGACAGACAGTTGTGCTGCCACCTCATTCATGGGTGGCAATCCCTTTTATTTGCTGGTAATAATTAAAAACAGGGACTTATTACTAACCAGGGCATTGCAACTGGTTGTGAGAGCTGAATGACGCACCACACCCCAGCCCAGGTCTCACTGCTACCAGCCCCAGTCTACAGACTGGGGCTGGTAGCAGTGAGCCCTGGGCAGTGTCCCTGTGCAGGTTGAGATAGCACCTACTTGGGGGAGGGAATGTGAGGATGGGACACGTTTTGTTTGTGTTATTCTTTTTCTTTTGGTGTCTGTTGCATTGTAGGTTTTTGAGTGAATTCCTGTTTTCCCCATCCTCCAACACATCTTCCCTAGCCACTGCAGGGATGAGGTGGGACAGCGGGTCACACACCCTCTGGCAGCTCCATTTTGGCTCAGGAAAGGGCCAGGCTCACCCTCTGCCACCCCATCCCACCACACACCAGCCTTTGGGACATGCAGGTGGCTGCCCTAACCCTGAAATGCTTGGTGGAGTGGGCTCCATGACGGGTTTTTAGGCTGGGCCTGGTCAGTGAACAATATAAATATCCCCACGTAGCTGTAGGAGTGTCAGTGCTTGTAGGGCTGTGTGCTTTGGGGCTTCCAGAAGGCTTCTGTACCTGACGAGTACAGCAAGCACTGGCTGGAGGTGTAGGTTTAGCTGATGTTATAGATACAACGCAGTCACTGTGACTGGTTTGGCCAAGAGCACGCCATGGGGCTGGGCTTCATTCATAAGGGGTTGGGTCTGAGTTTCAAATGTGCTTGTACCGTGGGTGAGAGGGAGGCAGAGGCCTGTCCATCTAATACTTTACTGGTCTGCACAGCAAAGGTTTGAGCATTTCTCCTGTTCTGCCAGAAGAGATGTGTCTTTGGGCTGAACAAATATTATGGGGTTGGGGTTTGGCTGTTTTTTAAGAAGGGGGGGTGAGGGAGGGGGAGAACAAAACCCCATTTTTAACATTAGCAGTTTCTAGAATGTGCAATTTAAGGGAAGATGAGAACATGAGCAAAACTGACACCAAAAAACAGTGCAGGTGGGAGGTGTAATCCCTGTGTTGATGGTCTGAGCTGGTGTTGATGGTACTCTAACAAAGCAGAGATTTTAGGGCAGCTTTGACTGGCTTCCCCAGGTCACAGTGACCAATGCTGCTGACTTGGTGTCCTTTCTGCCTTGTGCTCACCTCTGTGTAAGACTGAGCCTGATCTAATCTGGTAGAGTTTCAGAAATGAAAGCCAGAATAACGGATGTTGGCTAGAGGCCAGACAACACCACTAGACCCATCAGAACCCAGGAGTGGATAGATGCAAGTCATGGATTTATGCAGATTTATTTACTTCTAGAAACATGACGCATTCCACATTAATTTTACTGCTCTAAAGAATTCCTGATTTTATATTTCCTTTTGTTTTTTTTTAACCAGAATTGCCAATATAAATTTAGCCTCCAGTTACAGAAATCCCCACAACCAGTCCTGCAGAGCCAACAATTTAATAGGCCAGATTATCAGTCCTGTTACAGTGATAAAACCTGATAGTCCAAATTGATCAATGAGGCAAAGCCTCAAAAATGCCATAAAAACTGTTATGCAGGAAGACACCCTGATGCCCAGGGTCCAGCTTCAGTGTCCCTCCAGGTCCTGAGGGCAACTGCTTTAGTCTCCTGGAGCTGAGTTGGGGTTGGAGCAGCATCAGCAGCCTGATCTCTGTGCAGGCATTGCCTGAGCTCTTCCCCATCTTTGACAGCAGGCACATGGTGTTAATGCTTCCCCTCTCCTCGGCCCTGGGTCCATTTGGGTTTATTCAGAACTTTTCCACATGCTCTGCCTGTGACGGTGCCCTGGGTAGGTTCCTGGTTATCCAGTTTTACCGTTCTCTTTGTTGCCCTGGAGTGGTTTCCCTGACCTGCTGTGATCCGGTGGCCCCAGGGCTGTGCTTGGCCACGGCACTAAAATAGCTGAGTCCCTCCACGTATTGACTTGGTATTGCTCTGAACTGAAGCAAACCTAAAGCAAACCATAGTTACCTGACGTCTAGGCAACCGCTAGCACGGCTCAACAAGCTGAAGTCAAGCCCCGAGCCTTTGCTCAGACTGGGGCCTTTCAGTGCTTCTATCTGACATTTCCAGGGCCACTGCCTGCTGGAAAACGTAGTGACAAAGCTTCCCAGCCCTGTGGCAGTGCTGACTGACGGCTGCAGCCACGGCAGGGGCTGGTGGGTGCCATGGGTTGGTTACGTGACTGAGGAGCTCTGGGGAACAGGGGTGAATGGGAGGGAACGTTTGCTTTGGTGTTATCAAGGTGGTGATTCGTGGTGTCCTAGTTAGAAAAGGCCTCATACTTCACAGGGATGAGGAGGGGGTGGTGGTCTAGGGACGATATGAACGAGGACCCCTGTCCCTGGAAAGGGGAGAACCAGGAAAAGTGGGTTTCCAAGTATCTCTGTCTTTCAGCCTGCTCTTTTGTGCCATAACGTGTATGTTTTAACTAAGGGCGAGGGTCTCAAAAGGCTTTGAGAGCACAGCTACTTATCATTTACAGATGACAAGCTGCCTGTTGTTTTCTGGTGGGCTTGGTAGAGGCTAAGGTATAGCAAAATATCTAAAGTCCATCTTTGCTTTAAGCAGATGCATTTCTATCTGCAGGAGTAAGAATTATTTCACTTATTGGCATAGCTGGACAGTTATCTATTTCTTTCTGTTACCAAGGTACTTGTAACTCTTGCACTGTTTATCTAAAGTTGGAATATGTTCTTTGAATCCTAGTATAAATAAAAAGGCTGGAGACTTACATCTGTATTTACAGGGCAGTTTTACTTCTTCTGCATGTAAGCTGAATTTGGCGTTTTCTTTCCCCTTTAAGAAGGCCA
Organism: Pezoporus wallicus; assembly: GCF_028554395.1. Lineage (NCBI taxonomy): Eukaryota > Metazoa > Chordata > Aves > Psittaciformes > Psittacidae > Pezoporus > Pezoporus wallicus. Next base: position 826,815 of record NW_026642051.1, read on the forward strand.
GGAGTCCCAAGGAATGAAATTGTGCTTTCAGCCACAAGGTTTGTAATGGGCTGATGTCAGCCCTGAACACAGGAGGGAATCTAGGGTCATATGGATGTTACGTGTGCAGAGACAAGGTGAACCTGACTTGAGTCACCGAAGTGCTATGCTAAATGTTCTCTTCCTCACAGAGAGGTGCAAAAAGTCATGGCATGTATTATGAGGAATCAGAAACACCCTTGGTAGTCATCATTGCAAAGTGTTGTGCTAATTGTTTACCATGGCCTTGTACTTGTGCAGGTGTTGGCAGGGTCTTAACCTGCAAGCAAAGCAGACGGCTGGGTCGGGGATGTTTGATCTTGAGCTGTGCTTGAGACTGCAAGTCCTCAAGTCAGCTGCAGGAAGGTAACTACTAAACATCCATAGCCTCACTGTGCCTCCTGGGCTGGCAGAGCTTTTCTCCAGGCTGGTGCTGTGCCAAGGAAGCGGTGGGGCAGAGGACCAAGCCCATGGGCAGTGGTACCACACTGCAGGAGTGGACACCCTGGTCCTTTAAGGAGGCATCTCAGGGCTGGCATCTTTCTGGCAGGCTGTTGGCACAAGTGATGGCAGGTAAGCAGCACATCACTTTCCCTGCCCTCTGTGTCGGAATAGAAGCTCATCCTCGTCCCTCCCAGCTGATTCCTTACTGGCTGGCACTGTGTTTCACACCAACCCTGTTAGTGCATGCCCTGGTGCCGTGATAGCCCAGGTTCGTCTTCGTGCCAGGCGCAAGTATCGGTCACAAGCTCCTTTTTTGCGTCATGGCCAGACAGAAAACTGTTCAAGAGGCACAACCACGTGCTAAATCCACCAGGAAGTGGCTGGTACCAGCACCAGTCCTGCAGCAGCTGCCTGGTACTGATTGATGTGGCCCTGCCCTGGCTGGGCCCTTGCCCCCTCCCCACCCACCCTGCACAGCTCCAGCACGTGTCAGCACCCTCGTGCCCTGGCACCGCACCAGCAGTTTAGCTGAAGTCCAGCAAGATTAGCACTACCGTATCTAGCCAGCCTGGTAAATCATTTTCTGTGCACTCAAATACGCTCTTGTTGTAGGTGAGGGGCCGCTACATGATCTGGAGCTGAGCTAGAGGTGATCTGAGCCATACTGCATCATTGCACCAATCCTGACCCCAGCAGCAGCCTTCATGTGAGGAAGAGGCCAGGTTGGATGGAGCTTTGAGTAACACGGGCTAGAGGGGTAACACCTGTCCATGCCTGTGGCAGGGGGTTGGAATTAGATGAGCTTCAAGGTCTCTTCCAACCCAAACCATTCTGTGATTCTATGAAGACAGGATCTTAGCTTCTTGCAAGAAGCTGCTATAGGGCTAGGGACTGTTCAATTGTCTCAGAGTGTTTTTAGCTTTTTTAATGCAGCTTACAGTATCCAGCAGGCACTAGGACCTGCCTGAAGCCTTTATTTCCAAGCCTGTGCAGTGGAGATAAATATAGCAGAGCCCAGCATTCCTCAGGGCCGCGCAGCCATACACATTGCCGGGGGGGGGGGGGGGGGGAAGGGCATTCTGATCCCTGCCGGTGCAGGACTCAAAACGCCGTGCATCCGCGGCCGTTGGGGAGCTGGTGCCTCTGCGGCCTCAGGTGCCGATGCTGCAGCTCAGCCAGGTCACCACGTCGCTGCTCATCAGCAACGCGCGGGCAGCCTGCAACGAGGACCTGCTCACACGAGAGGGAGTCACCTTCTGCGTTAATGTCACCCGGCAGCAGCCCTTCCCCGGCCTCCCGCAGGTCCGGGGCATGCGTGTGCCGGTGTTCGATGACCCGGCTGAAGACCTGTACCAGTACTTTGAGCAGTGCACTGACGCTATAGAAGAGGCTGTGAGGAGTGGTGGGAAGTGCCTGGTCTACTGCAAGAACGGCCGCAGCCGGTCCGCTGCTATCTGCACTGCTTATCTGATGAGACACGGAAAGCTCCCACTCAAGGGTGCATTCGAGGTATTGTACCGATAACCAGGTTTATACTTAGCCATCTTTCGGGTAAGAACTGCAGTGCTTACTGTAAGTAATGATGGTGTCTCATAGAATTATTTTGGTTCTGTCACCTGTTTATTGACAGTTAACACAGATATTCATCATTTGAATAAAACTTACACTCTTAAGTTTTTTCACCCCTAGTTGGGACAAATACACTTTCAAGGTGAGGCTTCTGGGACAAATATAATTACAAATGCAGACAGACTTTAAGCAAATATGGACAGTTGGTAGTTCTGTGAACCTTTTTTCCCCATCATTTCCTTAGTCATGATAAGCAAAGTTAAAGACAGAGATGTGAAGAAAATGAGGGAAATGGATGCAAGTGTGCAGTTGTTCCGCAGGATTTGCTCTTACGTTGACAGCTAACACAGCAAAGAAACATCATCTGCTAGGCCTCAGAAATAGGTAGGGACAAGGTAGTGATAGTGATAGCATCTCAACTTCAGTAGGAAGCCTGTCCAATACATGTGACCTGTAATCTACCTTTTAGTCCACACCCATTTGGTAGGTACATCAGTAGAGTCTCTCATGCAGATAACTGTTTTGTTCACTGCTAGACAGAGGCGTGCAGATACATGACCAAGTTTTACACTATATTGAGCATCCTGACACATGAGTAGTGTCACCACACTGTGAAAGACATTCACAGGGACCCCATGCCAGGAGATCTAAGTCAGCTCTCCAAAATATCCGTTTATTATTCTATAGCCAAATCAAGAGCCTTAGAGGAAAAAAATCCATTTACACGCTAGCTGCCCTTGCTTCTTCAATGCCTCTCCTCTTTCCTAGACTGTGAAGACTGCCAGACCAGTAGCAGAACCCAATGCGGGATTTTGGTCTCAGCTGGAGAGATATGAAGAAGATTTGCAGATACCAAAGCAGTCTGACCACGTGAGCAAACGGCTTAAAAATAGCAGCATGTGAAATGTTTTAAAGAGAATTAAGTAGCCTGCAATAGATTTAAACAAACAGGAAGAAAACCGCTTCATATATCACCTGTACATAAAACACCTTCCTCCCCAAACTGAGCTGATGGTTCATTAAAATCATTCAGAGCATTACTGTTGAAGGTGCATGCAGAATAAGCAGGGCGAAACAGCAGAAACAGAAAATGGTTGGAAGGCCTGTAAACAAACCAGACGATGGCACGGTATCTTCAGCATTTATTTTCACCTGAATGACACTGAATGCAATAACATATTGAATGAATGAGTTAATTCTCACCGAATAGGGATTTTACTCTTGGTTTTTAAGTAAACTTCCCAGTGACTTCACAATATACACTGTCCATAGGACAATATGAGGATGATGGTGGGGAGTGCAGCTCCCACCATGCCAGTTAAATGGCTGTTCAGCTTTTGAAATTATTCTCCAGAATATGAAAGGAGTTATTTTAAAAACAACAGTTGATAGTGGGGGGAAGATGACACTGGCAATCTAAAAGTAATCCTAACATATTTATTAAGCTTAAAAGACTTGTCAGTGCCCAACTCATGCCTTGATGTGTCAGTGTACAAGTCAGCTGTATCTGCATGCAGTCAACATGGCTAAATCATTTCTGCTTAAGACTGCATGCAGATTTCCATGTGAAATTATCTGTTAGGGTATCAAGGAGACCACACAAAACTTCCAAATCAGACTACAATTGTGTTTAGGACAAGTCAGTAAAAGCAGAGAGAAACGCCAAGGTATTTTGATGAATTGTATTAATACATCTGTAATTTTAAAGGGACAAGTTATGAAACCTGTGAACCTGCAGTGTCAAATTCCATTTTTCAAAGCATCAATACAAAGTAAAGTGAGTTCATTGTCACCTGCCTGAGTGTTGACACAAGGCAAACACACACTCCCAGCAGTGGAGTGGTTTAAAGCAGAAATTCTAATGGTGAAGAATAAAGGCGCAGGGGAATTACACTGAGCAGGCAATTCACATGCAGTAGAAATTCTCAGACTTAAGATTATTTTAAAAGCTGAAAACATAAAAATAAAAGTTGAAAAATGGGCCTATGATCTTCTTAGGTACCGCAAAGCATTTTAGCACCAGGTGCTTTCTGCACTCCCAGCTGTGTCTGGTTCGTTCCGCATCATATCTGTATTATATCTGATATCTGCATCACAACCAACAAGAACTTTGTTGCACATCTGCAGACCTGGAGGTGAGTGGTTATTAGGGATTTTTTTGTACCTGTTTTAAATTTTGACCATCATATGGTCAGTATGAATTTCAGATGAGACTTCTAGCCCAGGTTTATAGATTATACCCTTATTAATGGATAGTGTACCACTCATAAAAAAAAAAAAAAAATCTGTTTCAGTCAGTCATCTGTGGAATAAAGTTTATTTCCTGTCAAAAGCTAAAGCTGCTGAACAGAAGTAGGAAGCTAAACATTAGTGCAAACCCGATCCATTTCTGTGAGGTGTATTAACTTGCAGTTAGCTACAGCGTATCAGTTCCGCATTTTTGAGTGGGCCAAAATAGAAACAGTTGCTCTCGATTGTCACGAAACACTGAACGCTGAGGTTAACCTTTATCAGGCTCCTAAGCATGCAGAAAACTTTCATGCCACAGCCTTTCACATCTCAGCATCTTCGGTAGAATCCTGTTTACAATTGAAAACCACCTGGAAAACCATTCGTATTTACACTGAAAACCATACCTCCTCCTTTGTACTGCTCCAAATTAAGATGAAAGATTGCAACTTGGAACCAGGAACCCTGGAAGTAGTTCACTTCTTTGAGGTCATAACCTACTAACGTTACAAGTGACGTAAAAGGTAAGCTTAGACGTACTCCTTGTTGCTTATGACTGTCTCAGAGTTTTTGGTGTACGCATCCTGGTGAGGAGCTGCGTGGCCTGCTGAGTATGGGTATTTGTTGAAACTGTGAATTAAGAAGAAAGAGATACAAAACAATAGCTATCACGCACACATCCACAGCTTCAAATACTTGGGAAGTTACTAATTTAGGTGTGTATCCAACCCACCAACAGCACATACTTCAGGAAGGGTAAGAAATTAGAGGCCTATTGTTCTCATCAGTCTTGCACCTAAGGGAAAACAGATGAGCTGCTTGACAGACAGCGCAGCCATCTCTCTTGTAACGAGAAACACACCCTGGATTCCTAACTCGCGTGTGCTCTTACTCAAGGCATTTTAGTCAAGTCCCTAAAGCAGAAAAGAACCTAGACCTTAATGTCTTTGTGCAAACTCAGTTTTTAATACAGGAATCAAGATGATGAGAAAGGAAAACAGAAGTCTCTTCAGCCAACCCCTTCATCTGTCATTTGTCATGTTGAACTTCTGTTATTCCACTCATCGGTTTTACTTCAGGATATTTGGTACTTTGTATGGTGAGAGAGATCTAAAGTCCAATGTGGCTGACGAAATATTACTGTAAAACTTAATTGGCTTCAGATTAGGCAATGGAGTATCAGAGGAGCACTCTCACTTATCATCTATTTTGACATAACTTTCCTAAGATTTTTCCTAAGTAGCAAGGAGCATGCTTCTCTTCCTTCCATGTTACCATCCTTCCAAGCTTAGCCAGTACAGCCTCCAAGCCATTTGGGTTCTTCTGAGTAGGCATGGACCTCTGCTGTTTCCGACAATTTCACTCCCTGTCCTTCAAAAAGTGACTTTCTGTGAATTATTATGTGTGAATAGTTAAAGACTGGAGAAAAAAATAAATCCAGGCAAGGTCTGGAGGCCAGAAATACTCAACTTGTCTATTTGATGTCTTGTTAGACATTTCCATAAGGAACAAGAAAAACATCATATGCATCTAATGATCAGTTGGATCTCCCTTGGGAAGGAAATGCCATTACACTTTCTGGAAGGTAAATGGGTTTTGAATGTTTTAATGCTAGTGAGTATTACACAGAAACTTGATCTAATACGCTATATTCTTTGATAGCATTTTCTTTTGGCAATAGATAGTTCTCTCTTTCACTGCACATCATCATGTAGATCTTGGAACCATTAGCAATACCCAGATTTACCAAATACTAGTTATAGGTGGCCAGTGATGGCAAAGCCCACAAGTACACTGTCTGGAAGGTACAAGTATTTGGTACAGCATCCCCTTCCATCACCAGTCTGTGACATGCTGTAACACCACAATAGGTACAATTTCCTGTTTGTGCTTTCTATGGCTACAGAAAGCCAGAGTGAGAGAGAGAGAGTAGTATACAGTAGACAATGGTATATAATTGGCAACTGCTATTACAACTGCCAAATCCCAGATTACCTGTAATCCTGTTTTTTCTTCCCTTTGCATGAACAGGTCAGTAAGATCCCACCAAGCATACAAAGAACAGATCCAGCCCAGCCTAAGTACAGAGCATCTCCTAGTTCATACCTGAAACATGAGAGATTTTATGGAAACAACATGTAGTAGGATCACAAAGCCATTATTTTAGACTGAGCCATAAGGTATGCAAACAAGTTCTAGTCTCATAGAAAGCAGCTAACTGAAAGGTTACTGCAATAGATATCAGTGAACGGATCTGGCTTTGTGTCAGTGTTCCGTCAAACTCTTACGTGTATTAGAAGTGTTCTGCCAAGTTAGTGACAGGACGTACTAGGCAACACAAAGATAAGTAGCAATGAATACTTGCGCATATTTAATAAATTGTTGATAATAAATAATGATAATATACCTTCTGGGCAGTCCACAACACTTACTTTGCCCTTGTATTGGCTGTGCTGCTTAAGTAATTTTGTGAAAGTCGATGATTTAGACCTTACTGTGTGTGTCATAAGAAAAGGCTAACCATAGAAATCAGTTTTCTATTGACACGAAACTAGATCACCTACAAGTAGCTATTTGTATAGGGCTAGTATCCTGAAGAATATTTAGCACTCTCTGTGGTTATACGGCTGAAATATGTTTATGGAGAGTCCCAAGCTGAAAAGGAATAGTTCCCCATTTTACTGTACAAAACTACACCTTTGAGGAAACTCCCTGGTCCAGTCCAAGAAATTCACTGATGATGAATTTGACCCAAAGACTATGCACAATCGAGCCTGGCCAAATCTGGCAGGAGTTTCATATAAAGAGGAAAACAAGTTTCTATATTCAGACAAAGACTACATCCACAATATGGCTGTACCTGTGTGCTCTGAGACACCTGATACAAGGGCAAAATAAGTGTCATAGACTGTGTAGAAGGTATTCTGAAGCCAGATATGTGTTGAGTTTTTCCACTTGTAAAGAGAAGGTCATTATTTAGAAGCGTCCAAGTTTCTGACTCAGAATTAATTGCTAACAGGAAGGTTTACACGGGTTCCTTGTTCTCTGTGTTCTCATCCCATGTTGGAACCACAAGGTGTCCGCTGTTTTAGGCACTCTCCGAACATGGAGCAAGGAGATAATGATTATCTCAAAATGCAGGAGTGAAAGTTGCTGGAGGAATAATAAGGAACAGTCAGAGAGTGTTGACCAGTGCATGCCGCCTACAGAGAGGAATACTGTAGATGTCATTCATACCAAAGCAAAGTACATTGAAGGGATCTGGAGAACTTGGGTTGCCCTCACAGCTGTAATTGAAATTCCCTGAAGAGTCAGTAGAGGTAAACTTTACTGATTTGCTGAAGTCAGGACAAAAAGATGCAATCTGGAAAAACAGATTTGCTGGTCTCTTAAAGGTGAAGATCAATACTGACCTGCAACTGATTCTAAACCTGTCTCACAGAGTCCAAGGAGCACAAACTTCCTCAAGAGCATGCCTGGCTTTACCAGTTATCACAGTTAATTCACTAGGAACCTCTTAGTGAATTGATAGCATTAAACATGAAGTTTAGATACTAGAAAAGAAGAGATTTCTTTAGCTACTGAATGCAAACCACCTGGTAACTGATTAACATGCATCGATGTTGAAGCCCCAAAGCTGTAGCAGATAACTATAAAACTCACTAACTATCCCACTAACTGAAATTCCTTATCAACAGTTGTTTCAGTCCTCTAATGTATTTATTACCCTTCATATAATTCCCTCAAGGGGATATAAAACAACAAAAAGTATTCACAAGTGCAATTTCTTTGTAAGTGCTTGTTTGAAAACACAAGGAAAACCGACAAACATCCAAAGCAATTGCTTAAAGTACTTTGATTCATAACAAAGCGCTTCACCTCTGACTTCCCTGAACTGGTTCTCCATAGGAAGCTTACAAAACACTTCAAATATGATCCTAGCAACTAAAGATTGATAGTTTATTGATTGAAAAATTATATACTTGGTAGAGGTCCTGGCAAATGATAAATGTCCCCTTTTCCCAAAACCTGCTTTCTCATGTTCCATACACAATATATTGTTTCCCTCTCCCTTTTTCCCCACTCTTTGAAGGAGAGGCCAGGTCACCTCTACCCTTGTTCCTCATTGCTAAATACGGCCCCTAGATAAGGTGCCATAAGCAGGCATTTGGTTTTCAGGACAGCTTTTATATTGTATGTTTTCTAACAGCTTTTAAATCAGAGAAGAATCAGGGCTTTTATACCTTGAAACTTCTTTGTGTGCAACTGTACAAGCTAAAAGTCTCACAGATTTTGCCTCATTTTAATTCATGAGGCAAACAAATGTTGAGCTGTTAATATAGGGTGAATTTTTCATTTCTTCAAGGCAAGCAGCACATTACAGGGATGTTTCTCAGCTGTCTGCAGGTCACTGTTACGCAGTTCAAGCTGGTTTCTCTACGCCTTTTTAGTTGCTTGTACATCTGAGGCATTCTATTCTAGCTATAGCTAGAATTCTGTACCTCTTTTGGTCTAAATGCTGCAGAAAATGAAGAGTTTAACTTTTCTCCTCCATAGCACTGAGGTGTGAGCTTAATGGCACAGAAGCCCCTCAGATGTGGGGTTGATATTCCCCACACATTCATTAAACTTTCTAGAAGAGAACTCTCCTCCGTCCCCACCAACATCTCTGAGGTGAAAAGAGTCCCCAGAGACAAATCTTTCCTCCTGCATGACTGGGTAACGGGATCCATCCAGGTTCTGAAACTCTGGAGCAGTTGAGGTTAGTGCAGCCATCTGTAACACATCATGCAGTTTGGTATGAGAGATCTAAAGACTTACTTGGTTCCAGCATACAGTGGGTCAAAAAACTGAGCAGTAATCATCGCAGCATACCAGGAAACAGCCACCATGGAACAGAGACCTACCAAAGTTTAAAAAGCACACAGGTGAATGACTCCTTTAATGGCTCTGACGGCTTTAAACCAAGAAAGTTTCATTTAATTTGACTGGGAAAGCAATACAAAACGTGAAATCATTCTCATTTCCGCCTCATTATTACCTCCTAAAATAAAGAGAAATCCTCCTGTGACAGCAAACTTTGTTTTTCCATCTTCATCGCTCAACCCAATCTTTGTGCACTTCAAACCAAGCAGCGAGAGTACTGCAGCTATGAATCCCAAAAGGATGGAGGCAATCATCAAGGCACGGCATGCCTGAATATAAGCTAAGGAAGAAAAAGAGGAAACAGATCAGGATCCATACAGAAATTAAATGAATCTTGTGCTGGAAAAAATAGAAGTTATTAGGGGACTGGCAAAATTAACAGGAGCAATAATGAGGGAATCTTTGTTATTTGGTTCAAAGAAGCATTCAAACTCTAGGAGTGTTTAGCCTTTAAGGTTTCAGAGTTGAACTACACTTAGACTTCATAAACTCAGTAAATCTTCTTGGGCCTTTAGTAAAGCTTCTTTATATCATTATAGCAAGCCCTTCATAGCTTACATCTTGTAGGTCTTGTGAAAATGTGTAGCAGTATATATGGTCATTTACAGGAGCAGAAGTTTCCTGCTCAGAAGTCCTGGTGACTTCCTTACACCTGTACTGCTGAGCACACAGGACACCGCTGAACTCCAGGTCCTAGCCAAGGTGTGCAGGGCTCTGGCAGTAGAGAGGAATTGGAAAAACGTGCCAGCTTTGCTACTTCCAGTGGCAGATGCAAAAGAAAGTGCTTGAGTTAGCAGTGCACTTTAAACTCTGAGTCTAGGTAATGGTCAGGAGACAAGCAGAGCCAAGAGCTGCAGCACTCCTCTGTAAGACATACTCCTGCAGAGAGGTTACATGGGCACATTTGGGAAGTTGGTAGGCTCATGATTCTGCATCACTTAAGCTCCCAGTCTTCACACTTAGGTATCAATGGCACAAAACCTGAGCAGATTATTATCCAGCTTAAGAAGGAAGATCAGACAGGGACTCTGAGCTCCTTTAAAATGTCACCCTGAATTTGGCAGGTTCCCGATCAAATGGAACTTTGGCACCTTTCTAATGAGATAAACATGCCAAGTGTCACCAATCTGGCAGGTCTTGCCTGCTAACCTCATGGGATTCTGTGATCTTACAGGATCTTTTCAAATCCAAATGATGCTATGATTCTAACCAAGCATCAAAAGGGTCAGTCACGTCACTGATGCTAGTATTCAAGTTCTTGCTCCCTGATCACCTCCATGTCCTCCATGATAACCTGCTCTCTAGCTCTGTAATGGAGTGAGCCCATAACCCTCCAGAGAACAAAAGTCAGACCCAGAAAGAGGAGGTGAAATGACGGGTTCATGCTCAGACTTACTTAGTGGGCTTATAGCTTTATGTGGCATTAGAGTATTGGTCCTGCAAGCATTAGTTATCAAAGACAGGAATAAGCAGTCATGAGACAAATATACAGAAGCAAAGGATAACATCATTCAAGGAATTAATGTCTTTTTAAGCCCTAATTCTAATTTCTGGGGGGAAAAAAACACACAGTAATAGAAGTGAAAAGACCCCTCAAGGTACCATGAACAGTTCAAGATTCCTGCCTGCAGAAGATACTCTTAGGACAAGCACTCAACTCTGGCATTGCTTTCTAGTCTGGGATCTTACACCATGGCAGCAGGAATCCAGCAACTTCACCTTTCAGGTCTTTGGGAGTCAGATGGGATGAGATACATTAGATATGGTGCAGTATTAGATGGGATTTCCTGTATCTTTTCAGGACACAAAAGCTCACCCTCAAGCTAACTGCTTGCAAGCCAATAGCCGTATTATTTTAACAGAACAGATTTCATACCATATCCAATAGCCAAAAGTTGTATTATTGTAACAGATCTCATACCATATCCTCTTAGTACCCCAATACGATAACCTCGACAGCCTTGGCTTAGGAGCTTACTTCACAAGCCAGACAGCTCAATTTTCTGTTGTCTTTATCTTAAAAATGTGCTTACTGGAAACAACACAAAATCTGTTTATCAATCAATACTATTTTTAAGAAATGATCCATAGGAAGAAATACCTATAGAACCTTGAGGGGCTGGGGAGGGAAGAGACTTTCAAAAACACTTGGCAGCTAACTAATTGCTTTATATGAAATGCTTGATCTAGTTGTAACTAAACCATTCATGGTTTCAGTCTCATGCAATACTGCTTTTAAAAAGGCCCTCACTTCAAACATCTGTGATTCGGGCTAATGGCTGGCTGAATGCAAAAGCTTTAAATCTGTTAAAAAGAACCAAGTCTGGTATTTTCCATGCACACAACAAAATCCATACCATGTATCACAGCTGCCAATAAGGAAACAAACCTTCATGGAAAATCTTTATGGTCCTTCTGATGAGAGTTAACAAAGACACTTTTGTTTCTTCTTCTTTTTTATCCTCCTGACAATCCCTGGCATCTTCTGCTGCAGCAATTCCAGCTAAGTTTCTAAACAGCAATTTGAAACACACCTAAACTGACCATAATAATTTTTACCTGCCTTGACCCCTACCTGCAAGTTCTACAGACATTTCTTGGAGGTCTCTGCCCTCATTGCTACCAACCGCACTTTCTTCCTCTTTCCTGCTTTGCCCAGATATTCTTTTGACTTTTTCTACAATTCAGTGTCTTCTAAATTGCTTCTTTTTCAGGTTTCCTTTCTAAAACCTTTTTTTTCTTAACAGTTCTGCAAGCTGCTTTTCCATTCCCCCTCCCCCTGCCTGTACCCCTCAAATACACTGCCATCTTCTCAACAGTGTAACTGATCTCCTGTTCAACAGATCAGATTTAATCTTCACAAATTCACTTTCAGACCCGGGCCAATTCATTTACTTTCTGTCTGGCCCCGGTTTTTAATGTTCTGCTGGCTCCATGTTGTTAGCTGCAGTTCTCCAGGAGCCTTGCTGTTGTTTGCCTTTGCTTTAGCACACTTATGGTACTCTTTGCTGATCCTACTGCCCACCTCCATTTCTTTAAAACCCAATTTTTCCTCAGCAACTCCAAGATGCTGACCCAGTGTGGCCCCATTGCCCACATCTGCAGATAGGAGCTCTGTGACACTCTCAGAGACAACACCCCGTGTAAATACATCAAAGACAAGATGCTGCCTAGAATCAGTAGCAGTAAGTTATGAACCAACCCTTGAAGTGGTTTATACATGACCCAAATGAATGCTCACGTAAGGACATGATCCTGCTGTTTCTGAGTCTAAGAAGTTTAAATAGAGTTATGTTCCTCTTCATTCACACAGGTATTTAAAAACCAATTATTAGATAGCACTGAAAGATGAAAAGAACAGATTATTCCCTAAATATTGGACACAGACAGTTTCAGAGAACTGCTGTGGTAGTGTCAGAGGTGGTCAGCAACATAGTTATATTTCAGACTGAGAGGGAAAGTTCATTTAAGACCTTCTGCCCGCTAATCCTATACTACACTCTTCAGATTATGAGTAACCTCCTACCTATTTAGTTTAGCTACCTCCCAGTGTAAATTCAACCTCGCAGAAAGGCGTTTTTATTCTGGGATAAGTATCTACACGCCTAGTTTTTCAAGATTAGTGAAAACCAGCTTTCCTGCCTATAAACATGCTTACTATTCATGGAGTAGTGCTTTAGCTGAGCATTTGAGGACCATCCACAATTCTGCTGAAGACTGATACAGGACAGCAGATCTAAACATCCTGATACTTAGAAACACATCCAAGAAGACATTAGTTAACAAGTCCTGAAGTATATTAATTTATAACATACACTCATTGTATAACTTATACTATATTTATAACATATTGTATTTCTTGCATTATCTATGATTTTCAGTCTCGACACACAAAACCCCACTACCACTTCTTAGCTCTAATTTTTAAATGCAAAAACTCCAGCTACAGTACATTAGCTATCAAGTACTGCAAAAGCAGCCCTATACAATAATTCCAAATAAACACGGAACTGTCATAGAAGATGTGTTAAAAGATGCCTCCTGGTAGTTCTTCCCACAAGATGCTAGAACAGACATTAGACCGTATTTTAAATGTTTGATCAAGTGATTTCATTTGCCTTATTTTATAGCCATTCTCAATGTGCCTGACACATTCCAACGTGTAAGAGGTTCTTATTACTTCAACCCACCAAGTCCTTCTTGGCCAGTTATTCTCCAGTACTCTCAGTTTAACAATCAAAATCCTTAATACTTTTTTACCAGCAAATTTGCAAGCGGTATGAACAAGAATGCACAAAGTCACATACCAGGCAATGCAAGCAGAGAGTCAAAGTCTCTGCAGTTGGATACTCCAGTGCTGTCTTGTGCACAGCTCTTCCACAGGTTTTCAAACAACGTGGTCGTTGTGATCACACTGCCATGTAAACTGGAGACTTTCCAGTAATCATGCGGCAAAGTAGCTCCAATAGTTGCCAACCCACCCAAGCACAAAAGAAAACTAACAATTTCCAACGTAGAAGTCATCCTTGTGAGTAGTAACAGTTAAATATCCCTATAATTAGATTACGATCAAGTGAAGCCTTCAGAAGCCTCCTTGCTGTTTAATCTCTGGGTTTCACTCCAAAATGAGGCTACCTTTGCTCTTTGCTCAACCCCAGATAAGGCTTACAGTGCATGACAATAAGAAGTGGGAGCAGTTCATGATAAAGTTATTAGCATTTAACAAAAAAAATGACAAGATTCATTCTTTTTTCTAATGAGAAGTGACAAAATGAGCCTATTCTTGCCTTAGCCTGAAAGCCCAGTCAGTATTTCTACAAAATGTCTTGTAACAGGGATAATATTGGCAAATACCTTATTTCTGTTTCTCCTCTGGAGTCAACTAGGGTTTACACAAGATTGAAATGGCTTTTCATTTTATTATTGCTCTCAAATCAAAAAAATTTACTCTGTTATATTGTTGATGACTCAAGCATAAAAAACGCTCGAGAACAGGAACTTTATTCTGTTGCTATAAAATTTAACAAAAGAAACTCTTTTTTGAAGTTACAGTCATGAGTGATCCATTGCAACTCTACTGCCAGCTTCTTTCAGGAAGGATACGTCTGTGGGTGAGTGATTTCCATTAATATTTTACAGTCTGTTGATCTACAGTTGAACACATTCCATCTTAAAAATAGTCCCACTTACACTGGAATACAATTATAATAATATCATATATTTCACAGAAAGGAAATAGAAGGGAACAGATGAGCCACTGTGACAGACGCATCTCGAAAGGAATAAAATGATGAAGGAAACCAGCTAGCTGAGAAGTCATAAATATCAGCTGCTTGCATCTGTTTGTCAGAATATTGTGATATTAAAACAAAATGTATCTGTTCTAGGCAGAGTAGAAGCATGTTAAGTTTGGTCTACTTGCTTCTTGACTAACAAACCCATAGACTCGCTTCACATCACCCACTGATGTTAATACCTTCACCGGTTTGTGTATCCAAACGGGGTTAACCATCTCTTGCAGTGATAACCTGCTCTTATCTCCAGGAAATGGAGTCACAGTTTCTTCATAAAATAATCCTGCTATGACGCAACATGGTAAGAGATTCACAGCATTTACATAAAGGCTACCACAGGAATTAGCCGCTGAGTCACAGCATGCCCGTAACAAAAACATGAGGTTTCTTCCACAACGCACTGGTCAGCTTGAGCTGATGCTGTAGGCTGGTGGGTTCATGCAGCCTTGACAACCGAGAGGATCATTGCTGTTGATACAAATAAGAACAGCTGTGCAAGCACAGCCAGTGTGATCCTGCGCAGCTCTACAGCTGCAAACTATTAAAGAAACTAGATGGCCTGTGGTAAGAACTGATCTTCTCTGGTGACTTGGAAGCATCAGTTCTGGGCTCCTGCTGCGACAGTCAACATATTTGAAGAACCGGCATGTTCTTGCACAGGAATCACTGCCTGGTTACATGGTTTTAGAAAACCTTCCTGGTTTCTATTATCCCAAATATATTTTTGGCTTTTAAGGAGGTTAAAAAATAAGCTGAATCTTGAGAGTTAAACTCTCACATTTGAGAGATCTGCCATAGGCAGCTCTGACTTCAGTGGAATCCATGTTTATGTCAAGAAAAACAAGTGTTCATAACCTGTGAGAGGCGGAATTTACAAGTTTTGAGCTCTGCACATAGAGACTAAGTCAGCTGGAAAGAGTCCAAACAGCAATGACAGTAATCAAGGACCTATAAAGCAAGGAAAGCTTGAAGAAATGATTCCATGATACAACTCATAAAGTGACTGCACGACACTGAAAGTTGTAAAAGAATAAACACAGAGTTGTTTTGAGCACAAAGCTTAAGAAAACACCAGGTTTTAAAGGTTTTTACTGTGACTGTGCCAGCACTCAGTTTTCCGAGGAAAGGACTTCAGTGTCAGTCCTTCCTGGCCCTTTACTATAACAGTAGTGTTCACAGAAAGATATTTTTTACATCTAGAACAACCTAAAGAGATAATTTTAAGTCCCTGTAAAGACAAATCTCCTTCTATTTGCTTATAAACTACCCTGCTAGCACAGCCTATCTCAGAAAAACCCGAAGAATCAGTGGCACAGACGTGTTTTAGTTTAAGCTGGCCACTTCTGAGAAATCCCAGAACAAAAACACTCAGCATCAAGTATCAAATAAGTTCTGGAACATGTAAGTTCAGACTCACACCAAGGCACGAAAAAGCACCAGTGTTCGTTGACCTATGATCTGTTTTTAGTTAGGCATTAGGCCAAGTAAAAGCATGCTAGTTGTTCCAAAATAATAATAATAGATAAAAAATAAATAATTATCATAATGAATAAATAAAATCATCTTAGATTCATTGTGTACCTATGTGCACACAACAGAGATGGCAGCAAAGCCACATCAGTTACTGAGCTGAACTACAGCATGAAGCCTATAGATTTCACTGGGGCCCTTTAACCTGTCTGCAGGTACTACAGGAGAAATCCTGTCCATACCAGACCCTCTGTGACCACTGCAGTATATGCTGCCCCACCACTCTAGCATGCTGGCCAGAAGGAAGGAATAGAATTACATTCCTGGGTTTTATCTACATATGCCATGCAGACTTACTGTCTGAACTCAACATGTAGAGAAATTTCTTGCACTGAAGTGATCTAACAGCAGTCACTGCGCAGTCCATCCAAAGGCCTTCAGAAATCCAGTCTGTAGTAACTAGCACTGTTCCAATGTCTGAAACCTTCCATCTGTTGGACATGGTAGTAACAAGTAAAATGGTGAATCCTGCTAAAGCCAGCAGCAAGGAACAAATCTGTAGACAAGATGATGTCATTCTTCTGACAGGAGTTATTTCCAAAGAAGCCTTCCCAAAATCCTGAGCTTAGAATCCTGTTGGATGAATTAATACACACAGAAGAGTTGGAGTTATCTTTACACAAGCCAGACCTTTGTGAAAACCTCATAAAGATGGCTACCTAAGAACTAATTCATTACATAATGGAATTGTTGAAATGGAATCTAAATCTCCCTAAATAATTGGAATACCTAAATATTCCATGACATCTGAGTATTTTCTTAGGAGCGCTTTTATTACTCTACATGTTTACTGTGTAAAATACTGACAGAGCAAAACCAGAGAACTCAGCTGAGGAAGGAATTCTCTAATTTGAATTTGCAGTGTTTCATCCATTCTTTACTTGTTTGCCAACTCAAAACTCTTACAAAATTAAAACTGTAACATGCTTTAAGAAGTTACTAATTTCCCCATTGCAGTGCCCAGCAATACAAATGGAAAACAAAATAAATGTGGATACTCACGTTTATGGTATGTTTCTAACGCATTTCATCTACCTTCCTGCTAGAGAATGGTGTCAGCACTTTGTGAAGACGAGTTTGATCAAACAAGTGAGGGGTTTGTACCTTTTAGAACCTTTTCCCCCGTTCTAAAATCAAGGACCCGGGGCGAAAGCTCTGCCCGACCGTTGCACAAGAGCTCACACTTGGCTTTTGGCTACAGAAACAGACAAACAAGATTACGACAAAATCATGTATATTAGCACCAAGGGCACTCAGCTGAACCTGCAACCATTGGCATAGAGTTTGCTTTGTCAGTGCCACTGAGCTTCTCACACCCCATTGGACTCCAAAGAAATATAGAAAGCTATTCCCATTTTCACAATGATTGTTTTACTTGAGAGTTTAGTTGCACTTTTCCCCAAGGCACTGTTTTCATGGGAGGAGGCCTGGGTCCACATAAGCCAGGCAACAACTGGAGGCAGGTTTTGTTTTAGGATGCAGCCCATGCTGTGAAGGAATAGGCAAGCTTCCTGCATTAAAAAAAAAAGAAGGATTGGAGCTTCCTCCCATCCTCATGCATTTTAGATGGCTGCAAGTCTGGGAATTTGCAAAGAAAGAAGGATTAAGTTTATACCCCTTTTTCAAATGTGTACATTCCACTGCAAAAGTTTAATCTCACATTGAGAAGGGAGCATCTGTCCCTCAAGTGATTGCGTAACCTCTTCAAAACACACTCAGCTGTCAAAGAATACCTGTAATAAATGATGCATTTAAATGAAGCAGGCAAATAATCCTAATAAATGTTTCTTACCTATTACATTGATATCACCTGTACAGCAATGCATCCCTGGCAGCAAGGAGAAGAAAAGAAACCCAGATGCTCTGCACCATCACTGTGGGTGGGACGTACGCCGAAGTTGTAAATGCAAACTTCTTGTTAACGTACAGTAGTTAAAAAAAATCATAGGTTTCAAAGTGAAGCTCGGAAACTACGTTTCACAAATACAGAAGCATAGCATAGAATGGTTGAGGCTGGAAAGGACCTTTTTGTTTTCCAGATCTTCTGAAGACAAGCATGCAAAGAAAACATGTATTACTTGGAATGCAAAGCATGAAGCGCTGGTCTTTGCATCCTCTGGGGCCAGGGAGTGGGTCTGGTGTCTCAGAGAGGATTGGGAGCCCGGTGATGGGTCACATATAGATAGACAACAGAAGGCAGGAACAGAGAGCCCTAGAGCCTCTCCTTAAATGCAGCGGATAAAAAGGTGGGGGGGGGGGGAGGGGAGAGGATAAGTAAATAAATGCTTTTGTGTTTGTTATATTTCCCTGGCAGCACCTAAGCCCTGTAGTGAGTAACCAGTGCAGAAAGACAGCAGCCCAGTGGATAACATTCATAAACAAAACTGTTTGTGATTTCAGGTGTGCCCTGAGGCAGGGCAGACCTCCCGGACTCCTTGTCCTGAGCCGCAAATGCTTTGCTGCTGTTGTTTCTCCTCTGTCTTCCTCCGCCCCAAGGAGTCACTGTCACTCATCCCTTCCTGACCCTGTTACTACCATGCAAACCCCGTGGAACACTCCAGATGAAAGCTTATTCTGGGCAGCAGTCATGCACAAGACTGCTATCCCCATGTGATTGCGATACAGTAATGCATCTGAAATGCATCCCTTTATCAAGGTGAGAGTTCACTAACAGGAACCATCTGCAAAAGAAAAGATTCCAGAAGCGAACGGCTTGTTACTCCAACCAACACCACCTTCATCCTCCTCTTTCAACCTGTAACACAGACACCCTGCCCTTCACAACTGGATTACAGTAGCCCATACCCTGCACTGTTCATAGCTTAGAGATGGTGGTCCAGCCAACAGCACGTATGCTTTTCAACTGCCCAAAGGAGAATGACCATAAACCAAACTGAAATAAATACATAAGGCCCAGAGCATCATCCCTCACAAGCTGCACACATGGGTTACATTAAACTAAGGGTTGTAATGTGATAAAAACAAGCTCCGAGCAAGCAAAAAGGTCACCTGAACATTAAAAACAGCGCAACCAAAATGTATGTATGTGGTTTGAACACAGGACAGGAAGGGTTAACAAAGAGAAATATTTAAGTCACTTAAACAAACAAATCGCTCCTGATAAGGTCTCTGGAAGCAAAAATGAGTAAAAAAAGAGTCTAAAATGCAAAATGGAACAGGTCTTTTACATTATATTACGTAGAGCAAAAGAGGCAGAGCACTGTTTACAACCCTGCTTTCATGTACATGTACGTATATACATTTTTAAACCAGCAATATACGCCTTCGAACCTGCCTATCGTTTCTTAGGTCAAGCGAACTCTGAGGCTGACCCATGGCCGCCAGTGCAATCAGGAAGAGATAAAATGCAGATTTAAATATAGTACTAAACCACTTAGAGCAGTTTCCCACCACAAGCTTATAGAGGTTTTCTCAGGTCAAAGCTTGCCCTTGAGTTTAGAAGGCAAACTCTTTCACTACTTGTTAAACGCTTCCAAACAATTTAACTTTGTAACCATGCAATTGGAGTTGCTGAAACTTATTAATAGTCTGATCAGGCTTATAGTGACCTGCACTTAGAATCACAGAACGGTTTGGGTTGGAAGGGACTTTAAAGCTATTCCAGTGGCAGGGGGTTGGAACTGGATGAGATTTAAGATCCTTTACAACCCAAACCATCCTGTGATTCTATGTATGATTCTATGATGTGCAGGGCCCATCAGGAAGTCTGAGGTCCACTTTAGAAGAAATTGGACTGACCTTTAATGTAAAGGCAGTGCAATTTAACTGCAACTTTATTAGGTTATAATCTGGTTCTCCAGTGTGTATTCAAGTAACTGCAGCTCTGAATTCACCAGGGCAGAGTCTAACCGGGTATGTCTGATCTCTCAACTCAGAGGCACTGTTATTTCTTGGTGAACAAGCAGTGGTGTCTGAAGGCAGTTTGGCTGCTGCCATGGCTCAGGGCTGTCTGTGCTGCCCATTTTAGAGCAGCTTTGCTCACAGAAGCCCTGGGCTGGCATGCTCAGGCCATCACATACCCAGTTTGGCTGAGTGGTTTCTTGCCTCTTCCTCCCTTTATCCCACTTTTATCTGGGATCATCCTCCTCATCCCGTGAGTGTCCTTGTCACCTCTCCGAGCAATCGGGACTGTGGTGGCTCCACAGAACAAAGCCCAGGAGGAAGCAGGCACTCAGCTGAGATTCCCAGATCATCCCTGTGGACTTAGGAATTAACCCCAGTGAGAGCTTTGTGCCCAAACCTCCCAGCAGCCGCGGGTACCCTCAGCTGTGCTCGCGGGTCCTGGATGCTGCTGAACAATTTCCATTTCCACTGCTGAAAGCGCCTGTCACCTTCCCCGCAGCACGATGACGCTGTTACTCCTGCACAGTCTGTGTCAGCGATAGCAACCAGGGATTTGCTGCGTCCGCACTGACCTCTGCTTAAACCTGTGCTTATTGCTTGCTGCCATTGATAAATGCAGGTAGTGGGTTTGCAGTGTGCTTCAGGGGAAGCTCTTAACCCTTCCAAGTGTTACTGTGCTCTCTGCCCTTGGTTGATGTCCAAAACTCAGGTCAGGACATCTCTGAGTACACACACAATTCACCTGGGAAAGGTGCTTAAATTGACCTGAGGTGGATGCTGTGCACAAGGCAGGTTGCCAGGGGAGCCTGGTGGGTGGGGATAGGAGCTTCAGAGCCTCTAGGACCTCGTGGTACAAGAGTATCCTCCCTCTGCAAGCATGGGCTCGCTTGGCAAAGGCTGGACAAAGAGAAGTGGACAGCTTGGAACAGTAAGTCAAGTGGGTGCTTACAGCAAGGAGCTGGCCTTGGGAGCTGTTGCTGGGGCTTAATGAGAACTCCCTTGAAGCTCTGGAACAGTGGGCAGTGATGCAGTGGCTGTGTAACAGTAGTTCATGGTCTCTCCTAATAGAAAAGTTGGGATAGGAGAGGAAATACTGATGTTGATCAAGGAACATGCACGGCTGATGCTCCCATCCAGAAATGCTGCAAGATCAAGTGAGATTTTAAGGAAGATTTTTGTATCCCTCCTAAAATGACTGTTAGAGTTAGGCTTAAAAGCTTCTCACTGCAGTCATAAACCCAGGAACACGTTCTCTGTATTCAGGACAGAAATGTTTTCATTAATCCTTGATTCAGAGCTTAGGCTTCCTTAAAACCCCCGTGCATTCCATGCCTTGTCATGGAAACAAGAGTGGGAAAAGCAAGTTGCCAACTCTGTGATCCATTCTGGTTTAAGGCTCGTCCATGAGAGCAGCACAGCTTTCTCCTGGCAGATCTGGTGCTTTTGTTCTACAAAGCAGGTTCTTTACCCCAGTGTAACAGTCTTGAGCCCAGGAGGTCAGACTGCAGCACAGCACAGGGAGAGGTGGGGAAGAGCACAGCTGGAGACAGGGCTTAAAATGACTTGAGGCGATTGCCTTTAGAAACCAGAGAAATCCTTCCACCCACAAAATAACCAAGGAGCTGTTTTCTTTGCTTCGTTTGCCTTCAGTCCCAGTGAACTGAGGGACACTTCTCCGTTTCCCCACTAGAGTGGCAGCAGGAGCTCTGCTCGCTAGAGCTGCTTGGTTTGTCATTGCAGCTGCTTGTACTGAGCTCATTATTAGAGCTGCTCATACTTGGTTCTTCCCTGCTGCAGGTTCCCCTGCAGTGAGTGCTCCTTCCCCCAGCTGAAGGAACTCTCGCTATCAGCAGTAAGTGCAGGCACTGGAAGATCAGATGTCCAGGTGAACACAAAATGCAGGTACAAGGGGGGCACAGACCACATGGTGCTCTGAAGCAAGGGGCAGCACTGCAACCCCTGGGTACTGTGCTTCTCGACAGGATTTGCT